>NC_085138.1:111097889-111397889 GCF_035046485.1 Aedes albopictus | reverse complement strand
ATTACATTTAGTCGAATGGACATTTGGTAGAAAGGCAATCACTGACGAAAAGACATTTAAACGGAAAAATAATGAATATATGATGGATATGGAGAAATGGATTTAGATATCATATTTTCTATGATATTGGAGTTTTTTAGCTTAGAAATGGCCTCGTTTGCAGTTAAAATGTTGTATGGTAGAGATTGTAACTCATTGTAAAACTTGTTTTTTTAAAGCAATTATCGTATTTATTCTAATCGACATTCTTTCTTCAGTAAATGTTCTACTCGTTCTGAAAAACACAGATTTTTGACATTCATAGCATGAGTAATCAAATTGGATGAGGTACACGGTTTTTTTACATAGAGAGACGAATAATAAATAATGAAAAAATACACGGTAATTGTAATGGATATGCAACATCTATTTTCTTTCAGTATTTACTATTGAGAATAATTATAATACAGTAAAACCTCCATGAGTCGATATTGAAGGGACCATCGACTCAAGGAAATATCGAGTAGTGGAACAAAAATCCTTTGGGAAGCTTTTTAGGGGGACCATCATAGTAACCCAGATATTATTTTTCAGTATGGAAAAAATTACCTCCATGAGTCGATATCGAGTCAAGGAACATCGACTCATGGAAGTTCGACTGTATAACAATAACAAACTAAATTAACGAAATATTCAAAATCACCACGAGTTAAAAATCTTTAAGTATTAGAGCTACACCACGTAAATAATCTTGCGTACTTGAATACGTTTTGTATTTTTGGATAAGTTCTTTGAGCCGATTATCCTTTCGAACTTCTTTTGCGCTTCGCTTAGGAACCGGCACACCTTGGAGAATTGATAAAACTTCTCCTCCGGTAAGGTTTTGTTCTCTCTGCAAGTTTTCCACTGTTTCATAAAAGCCAGGGTTCGAATTGGACAATATACGCCACCGGTTATGACAACCTTCCAAGCGATTGGTAGTACGCGGGTTATCGTGCAACACGTTTTGAGATACGTTCCAAATTTTCGGTTCGAAACAAGGTTTACTTCTGACCACGCTGCCGTCCTGCTTTGTTCGTCTTACACAACCGAGAACATAAATGTTTTCGACATATCTGTAATTAAGAAAAATGTTGATTTTGACAGAAAAAATAATACTATGTATGCTACTTACTGAAAAAATCTGTGCATTTCAGCTGGCGCTGACTTTTGCAAGGTTTGAAACGCTTCTGGTACATCCTCTGGAGGCACGAACGCCAGTGCCTCTGTCATTTTAAATGACATAAAAACATCTTTGTCTTTTGCATATGCCGAAACCAGCCCGTATTTTTGAATTCTCTTGTAAAAATTCTGACATAGATGGAAAAAACACCCCTGCGTCCGGCTCTCGGGAAATACTGATTCGACCGCAATGATGGCTGCCTTCTCGTAATCGGTCATAATTACTTCTGGATCAAGCTCGGCACCGTTTTGCACAGCAAAATCGTTAAGCAGCTGGAACGCTGCTGAATACGTTTTCTCCGACTTAGATTGAAGCATAAAAAATACCAGCGGAAGGAATCTTGCTGACTCTCCGTTTCCTATGTGCGCCAAAACCGAATATATTTGGCGGAAATTTTGTGGCGCAGTGGCGAAAGTGCCATCGAGCATCCATAGCTTGGATGTAGCCAGTCGTTGGACGTTGTCTAAAATTTTTATTTGAATAGTTATTTTTATGGGATTAAGCTACTAAAACAATTTACCTGCAGTGCTAAACATCAATATTACACCACCTTCGACAGTCTTATGTCCCACCAAGAATGGTTGATCGTCCAAAGTTTTGGAATACCGTTCGTCGATGTTGGCGTAATCTTCTGGGGTCACCGGAACTTCCGGATATGTTTTCTTACATTCTCGGCTTCTCTGGCAAATTTTCCTTTGTGCTGGTTTCGATAACATCGTTTGTACCTGTGTAAATGAATTAAAGTAATAAGAACTCAGCAGCATTTGATTAATCAACAAATTTACCTCTTTTGGCACACTCGTAGCGCAAACGCTAATCGTTACCGATGGAGCTTCATTTGTTTCCTTGGAACGCCTCTTCAATGATTGTCTGTATCGTAGGCAGTCATTTTTTAACAAATTGGGTGGGTGAGTATGGCCACCGGGGGACTCAAATTCGTGCTGACATCCTGCTCCCAGCCGTGAAATAAGTGTTGCCCTACAATGATCCAGCTTATTTCCACATCTTTTTTGCACGCAAGTCCAATAGTAAACTGTGTCTATCTAAGAGGAAAACCCACACATATTTATATGTTTTTTTTATATTCATCTAGAAATGTGAAACTTACTTTTTTGTTGAGATGATAGGCGAATCCACCGTAGATCATTTTGGGACTTCCTCGTATGGAAGTAATTATCTCATACGCGGGTTCCAATGTGTTTTCTTCAAGGTTTTCTTTCTTTGCTCTTTCTTCGTTTTTCATTTCTTCATCAGCAGGTCCTTTTGTTGCTTCTCCAAAGCTCTCTGTCTTGCAATTTTGCGGTATCGCCGGGGTTGCTGGCAATCCATCTTCAGCAGTCTCTTCGTTAAAACCTCCCTGAACATTTTCCGTGCCGTGCTCCAAGGTATCGTTGGCTTGCGAAACTTCAATTTCTAGTATGGTTCATATTCGTTCTATATATTTCCAAGCAATTATCTATGTCATTACGCTTACCTTCCACGTCCTGGCAGTCCATCCAAATGTCCTCCGAGCTGCTCCATTCCGAAACGATTTTGACAATTTCGTCGTTCATTTTCCGAAGTTGGATTGAGATTGAAAAAACAGTTTTGAGAAGATTATTTGGGGTGCTATGATGCAGCATAAAAAACGGTTTATGAAGTATTCTATAGTTACCAAAATTAGCCATGGCAACAACCACTGCAAAACAATGTGGTATTGAAAACGACCCTTCAACATCAATATTTGTGTTTGATTCCATGAAAACACTCAACAAATACTAAATTCATTATGGTCCACTGCACGAATTTCTGCTGGCCTGCTTACTCTCACGGAAAATTTGACGTTTTAGAGGTGTCGGCACCGCTCAAACGTCAAATTTTGTGTGAGAGTAAGCAGGCCAGAATAAATTCGTGCAGTGGACCATTGGCGTAACGACCCAACTGCTACAAAGTCTGTTTCTCAGCGGTATTTGATGACAAAACTATTTTAACAGTATACCACGAAAGAACAGCCTATTTTTACAAGAAGAAAAAATATCTGGCGAAATGTTAACAGCTTCAACATCTAAACAAAGTATATTAATAAAACTTGAAAGATGACCATGAATCCCATATGAATCCAGCAGTTTGAACATACATACGCAATGAAATTAGTTTACTGGAAAGAACACTGATGTTTAAAAGAAGAAAAAAATATCCATTGAAAAAATAGCAGCAATAACATCCAAACACAGTGGAAATATAAAACTCGAAAGAACAGCCTATGTTCAAAAGAAGGAAAAATCTCTGACAAAACAAGCACAGCTATGATATCCAAACAAAATGCGAATATAAAGCTTGAAAGAACAGCCTATGTTGAAAAGAAGGAAAAATCTCTGACAAAAAGATTACAGCTATAACATCCAAACACAATACAAATATGCAATTAGAAAGAATAGCCTATGTTCAAAAGAAGGAGAAATCTTTGATGAGAAAATCAGCATTTGCTACAAAAAAACGCAATGGTATTAAAAAACTTGGAAGAACAGCATATGCATTAAAGTTAGAAAAAATATCTGAAAAATCAGCAGCTCCAACATCCAAACATAGTGTAATAAGAAAACAAAATTAAAGAAGAGCCTATGCTCAAAAGAAAGAGAAATCTTTAATTAAAAGTCTTCAACTCTAACTACGCCCACTACACCTAGGAAACAAGTTTACCCGGGAATGGTCGCATCATATACTGAGATAAGTACACATACCAAAAAAAAAACGCTTGTAGTACCCAGCGTGCTGAGGGTGGACGAAGACGCCATTGCTCCTGTGTTAAAATATGATCAAATTTAATGATAATACATGTCGACAAGAATAAGCGCGCTTAATTGATCTGCAAAAAAGCTCGAATAAATGCTTTCGACTAAATGTCATTCGACCAAACGTACTTTCGACCAAATGTCGTATGATTGATTATCTAAAAACAAACTTTCGACCAAATGTCCATTCGACCAAATGTCCTTTCGACCAAACGTACTTTCGACCAAATGTCATTCGACCAAACGTCATTCGACCAAATGTCTTTCGACCAAATGTCTCAAAGCCTTCGATAGCATGCTTCTGAACTGAGATAATAGCAAATGAATGTAAATCTTTGCAAATGAATGGTCGCAACCTTGGCTGGGACCAAATGGAATCCCACCAGCCCTTTTGAAGAAATGTTCAGCTTTGCAAATACCGCGGACAATTCTTTTCAATCGCTCTCTAAGGCAGTGTGTATTCCCGAGCAGTTGGAAAGAATCTTATCTCTTTCCAATTTTCAAAAAGGTGATAAGCGTAGCGTGAGTAATTATCGTGGCATTACTTCACTATGCGTGTGCTCGAAGGCTTTTGAAATCATCATCAACGACTCCCTGCTCAATAGCTGCAAACATTACATCTCTACAGATCAGCATGGATTCTTCCCTAAAAGATCCGTCGTCACCAACCTTGTCGATTTTTCAACTGAATGCATACGTGCCATGGATGCTGGTAAGCATTTGACCACGTAGATCATCGAATCCTTCTCCATAAACTTGCAAAATGTGGTGTAACCGCTGGCTTTATTGATTGGTTCGAATCATAACTTACCAGACGATCGCTGTGTGTGAAGATTGGCACGTACGAATCGAGGCCGTTCACAAATCTATCCGGAGTGCCACAAGGGAACAACCTTGGACCACTACTGTTTTCGCTTTTCGTCAACGATGCATCTCTCATTCTTCCTCCAGGGACCCGACTCTTTTATGCCGATGACGCCAAAGTATACATCGTTGTTAGTGGATTGGACGATTGTCACTGTCTGCAGGCGTTACTAAATACCTTCGAATCGTGGTGCTCAAGAAACTGTTTGACGTTTAGTGTCGAGAAGTGCCATGTTATATCGTTCAGTACACACTAAACGCTTTCAGCAATATTTTGCTGAATTTTGCCGAGCTGAAGGGTCCAGCAAAATTTTTTGCTGAACTTTCAGCAAAGTTTGCTGAATTTCAGCAAAACGTTACTGGTGATCAGCAGAGTTTACTGAACAAATCAGCAAAGCTTTGCTGAATTTCAGCAAAATTTTTGCTGAAGCCTTCAGCTCGGCAAAATTCAGCAAAATTTTGCTGAAACCCTCAATCGATTTTTGGTGTGTAGGAAGCGATATTCAATTCGTTTCCCATATACACTGTGCGGAGCCACACTAGAACAAATGCAATTTGTCCGTGATCTGGGTGTTTTGCTAGACGAAGAGCTGACATTCAACGTGCATTATAACGACATCGTCTCGAGAGCAAACAAACAGCTTGGGTTTATTCTTAAGATGAGCCAAGGATTCAGAGACTCACTGTGCTTGAAATCATTGTACTGTGCTCTGGTACGTTCCATTCTAGAATTTGCTGCTGTGGTATGGTGTCCATATCACATAAGCTGGATCACTCGAATTGAATCCATGCAGAAAAAAATCGTGCGATATGCCCTGAGAAATTGTAACTAATTGTAACTGCCGATGAGACGCTCCACACGTCCTGTGGCATCGGCGTCCATACGCCCAGGCCAGCTCACCTTCAAAGTACCTCAGGGTCGGCATTGACCAGGGGGAAACTTGAGCAACCCTACACTTACCTGCCAACTGAAATTTAGCGGAACAAAGGAAAGGCCAAGCAGACTTATAGGGGAATTAATCTCTCGCTTTTGGAAATCAAAGGAACCGAGTTGATTTAATCTACTACTATATTGGTATCTAGGGTGTGTGGGTTAGTAAATACAAACATATTTTTCTATCTTCTTCGTTGGGGCCCATTGTGGTGAGGTAGAGGGAGAGGAGACGGTGACATACCTGCCGGAGCACGTGGTCGGCGTCAACACGATGATAGCCGCAGCGAGCGCCGAGACGGTGGCGCTTCGGGTGAAGGGATGGGTTCGGAACCGATGGTCGACAGCATGACTGGTGACCGACGGCGTCGCGTCGGAGGGCGGCTGGATTGACAGTGGTGCTTCACGAGATGTGCACCGTAATCACAAGGTGAGGCTCGCGTACCGGAGTAGGGTGGCCCAAGACTTGGTGATCCGTTCCGGATGATTTGTCCGGCTAACTTCCTCGTTGGATAGCAATGGATCGGGTGCTAATTCCAAAGAATACGTTTCGGGTGTGTAATGGCTGACCCGCGAATCTGGTTTAGGAGGTCTCCGACCTCTGGAGCACTTGCCAGTCCGAAAATAGTCCGAACGCTGGAGCACTTGTCACCTCGAAAATCGCACAAACTTCGTCACGTGGGCCCCTCTTTGAGATCACCATCGCAATACTTCCTCAAGCACTTCTCTCGAACTTCTCGTTCACTTGCTATCCCGAAAACGACTCCCCTTTAATTCCTCCTTCCCAGTTTGCTCCTCCAAAATCCAAGATCCTCTCCTTCTCCTCTTCCCCCCCCCCCCCTCCGTTGCTCCTCCTTTGACATGTCTTTTCATCCCGGATTTCGTGTTTATACATATACATTTTGTTCCCCTTTCTAACCAATCTAGTACTCCATCGGGGGGGGCATACATTAGAAATTCTTAACTAATTTGAATATGAGTTTTCTATTGGAGCAGGGGTTCCCAATTAGTTTTTTTTATCACTACTAACAACTATTTTAACAATTTTTAATTTTACTAACATTTATCCTTACAACGTTTTTTATTATTTTTTTCCAAACACAAAATTACTAACAAATACAATAACAAAAAAAAAAATATTTGCTTGGTTTCCCGTTGTTGCCGTTATTGTCGGTAACAAAATCTTCCCTGGCGTGATTCGGAAAACCTGCCTCCATATGCGGAACGCTGTCGTTTATTGGGGATCGATACTCTGGAAGACCGGCGTTATGCGTCGCAAGCCACTTTTGTTGCAAAATTGCTCAAAGGTGAAATCGATTCGCATAACATATTGGCAAACATCGATATCTACGCCCCTGAGCGGCCCCTACGTAACAGAAGTTTCGTTAGTCTCGGTAGCTCAAATACTTTATACGGGCAGCATGATCCGACTAGATACATGACAATGAAATTCAGCCAAGTTTTTCCTATCTTCGACTTCAATATACAAACTTCGACGCTGCGTAACCGTTTTATAGAATATTTTATATAATATATAAATATAAATAAATATAAATAAATATAAATAAATATAAATATAAATAAACAGTCCTATGTTTGCTGGTTCCTATTCACATGGGACTGTTGTACGAATGCGGGCAGTTCAGGGTGGTCTCAAGAGCTTTTAAAGGGCATAGCACGGAGTTTTAGGGTCATTTCAAGGCATTTCAGAGACAGTTTAGAAAGTATCAGGGATTTTCATGAAATTCGGGGTGGCGGGCACGGTGATTCCTCCCTGAAGCCCTTTGCCATCATGTACCTTGTCTTCAACACATTAATGACTAATCCGATTCACCTGGCTTCATTCTTTAGTGGGATGTACGTTTCCGCCATCGTCTCAAATTTGCCAGCTATTATAAATATCGTCAGCGAAACCAAGCAGCTGAACGGACTTTATGAAAATCGTCCCACTCGTGTTAATCCCCGCTCTTATTACACCGTCTAATGCAATGTTGAACAGTAAGCACGAGAGACCATCACCTTGCAATAAACCTCTGCGAGATTCGGAGGAATTCTAGAGTGCCCCTGATACTCGAACTACGCACATCACTTGATCCATCGTCGCCTTGATCAATCGAATCAGTTTTTCCAGGAATCCGTATTCGTGCATAACCTGCCATAGCTGGTCTCGATCGATTGTTTCATACGCCGATTTGAAATCGATGAACAAGTCGTCCCCTTAATGCTAGAACTAGGTAACTCGAAATTTGACGTTTTTGAGTTGAATATACCATTATATCGAGCTTTTTGAGCTCTATTATATATCCAAAGACCAATGAAATATGATTATAAACGACGAAAATATTCACCAATTTCAAAACTAGGTATCTCAGTGTAGAATACAAGAACTGAGTGCTATAACTAGGTAACTGAGAAAATCATATCTATTTCCAATCGCACAGGTTAAAATCTATCAAACGCTTGGACGTGGAAATGTTACTAGTCATTCTTTTGTTAGTAGATTGAAAATCTACTACTGTTTTACATTTTAGGCCAAAAAATGGAAAATCTTTTACTTGTATTGATTTAGCTAAAACTGTGATTGTTCGTAGACGACTATTTTATGAACACTTGAGGTGTCATGTGGTGATATAGCGGGCATCCTAGCAAATTCAGTGATTACACATTAATTTCAATATGTGAACCCTATTAAATTTGCATACTGTAACAAGAAATTTGAAAAGTATGATATCAATAGTGGTAAGAACTAGGTATCTCAGTACATCTCCTCCATTATTTTTGTTGCATTTTGAGTGCTATAACTAGGTAACTCGACAATTTTTTAACCATTTATTGTTTTTATCAAAAGTTTAAACCAAAATAGTTCAAAACTTTTTCCTGTAGCAGAAAGAGTAGAAGCTGAATAAGCAATACATGCGAAAAAATTATCATTTTCAAGGCTCCATACCTTTGGAACAACTGCATGAAAAATTGTCAAATTTTCAAAGTCGTTTTTCTCGAAACTATGATTTTCGAGTTACCGGATCATTTACAGAATGATCGTACTTCTGAACCGTCAGACGCGAGTTTTGTTGAGCGCAGGTCGAGAATGATAGGACCGCTATACGAAGACGTCGTTAACAATAACGCGAAGCAGTACGAGAAATATAAGAAGAGTTACGACACGAAACATAAAACGCATCCACTCGCATTCGAAATAGGACAAAAAGTCTATAAGAAGAATTTTAAGCTCTCCAACGCGGCGGAGAACTACGCGGCAAAACTCGGACCCGTGTATGTACCGTGCAAGATTTTGTCCCGTCGTGGCGCGACATCTTATGAGCTTGAAGACGAGGAAGGGAGAAATTTGGGCATTTTTGCTGCTCAAGACTTGATCCCTGAGTAAACCCCTAGAAAACGAACTGATGAAACCAAAATGTGTCAAGATATAATCTACAGAAGAGGAAGGAATCAAAAAAAAAAGCGGAATGGGTAGGATATGCGAAGGCTACTAAAATGAGACACTTCTGATCAATTGCGACGGCAGTTGAAATAAGTCCAATTTTAGAGACAAGAAAAGGAGTTCTACAATGCTTCAGGTTTCTTTCGCGAGCCAACCAAATTCTGTGTAGATAAGAACTACTTCTGACTTGACAAACTAACATTTTGAGACATCGGACGTCCTTTGACAACTGGAATGATACATATTTGAAAGGGATTAGTAGAACTAAACGAGTGCCAACAATCATTTCTTATCACAAGTGATGAACTGATTGTTGTCATTTGGTGTGGGGGTGTTGTCACCTGCTACATGTTAGCATGCGACAGAGTCTTTTACCCGATTACCATGGAATGGAGATCAACCCACCAGAATAAAAATAAATGTTGAGGTTCTCGAATCTGTAAACCATTACACCCCACAACAGAACCACAGAACCCATCTTCAAAACGCAAATACATCTCTAATTCTCCGAGTACCTATGAGGTGGGATCCTCTTTGAAGACAGGCCGATGCCGATCTCTCCAGACAATCAGCTAGAGTGCAGCTCACCAGTACTAAAATTGCACAAAATGCGATGATCGGGAGATGTAGAAGCGTACCACTCATTTGCCGAATAGTAATACGAATCTGGCAGTGGTGAATAAACCAAATGAGAATTTTGCCTACACCCATGCATCTCTGAACGATCCAGTTAGTTCCGTATGATCTAGCCTACAAGCAATACCAAGTAGTGCGCGATAAGGTCGGCAATTGCGTGATAATTTTATTAGACAAAACCGTGTAATGCATGCAAGTCGTCCAGTTTTCATTATATATACGGGACTTGATTTGATAATGGAGTAGATTTTAGTGCTTATGAGATCGGTGAGCAAGTAGAAACTGGTGATCTATGTGCGCGAATCTAAGTGCTTTTCGATCCCACTCTCAGGCCTATTGAGTGACGCCAACGAACGTGTCGTGGAAGATGTAGTGACCATCACGGCCATGGTCGCGACGCAGTGGAACCCTGGTCCGGCGCTTCTGACTGGGTCCTGCCATCCGGATGGCTGGTGACGTCGCCGATGGATACACTCCCACACGTTTGCACACTTACAACATTTAGATAAGTACAAAAAACCTTTAGATTTAAGCTATATTGGGGTGGGAAAATAAATGGGTTACGCATGTTAAATTTCAGTATTTCTTTTTATCTCTGGTGATATCGCGGACTAGAATCGTTTTAGTGAATTTTGATGCTAAGCCGCGGACCTGTTCAGGCTGTCTGTAAGCACGGCAGCGCTTTTGCATGTGTTCTAGCTAATTCTTAATTAAATTTTGTCTCATGCCAGTGGGAAGAAATCCCCTTGTGACAAACTCTCTTGCAATCTGTGATAGTCGGCGGCATAAAATTTAAGAGAGTATCTTGTAGACAGCGCTCAGTAGTGTGATCGCGCGGTAGTTCCCGCAATCCAACTTGTCGCCCTTTTTGTAGATGGGACACACGATACCTTCCATCCATACCTCCGGTAATACTTCCTCCTCCCAAATCTTGGTAATTACCATGCTGCATTCTTCTCGTTTTTCAACTGTTGAAATTCGTCGTCGTACCAGCCGTTTCTGTGATTCGGAGGCGAGTGCTCTAAAACCTATATTTTGTATCGATTTTTTTTTAGAAAACTTTATTTTCATATTTGTGAAGTTGCAAACTCTTATCTAGGTAGTTTTGAGAAAGCCTTATGCCTGAAAAACCATTTAGTTTGGACACGATATGAACGTACTCTTGCCCCACCTTACTCTAAGGACGGGTTTGAAAGTAGTAAGTGAAATATTAATGAAAAATTGGTATAAGAAACCTAATAAAATCAAAACTCAACTCACTCACCTTACCTTGAACAACTCTCCGGAGATGATGCATGCTTGCAAATCATAGGTTTACACACATGGAGAACCATATCAAACTGGCATAAGCATCCAGCGAAGTGCTCCGAATACTGTAGCAAAGATTTACTGACCAATAACCCGCATCGACCGTAATGCATCGGGCCTTCGTTCTCACATAAATAATCCACCACGGAGCGGTGTGGTGTGCCGAACCGGGTCATATATTCAATCCTCGGAATAATAATTATGCTGGAACGAGTTTTCCGACGTTTAATCGCGAGTAATTTCCCTCCCATGTATATGGACCAGACTCTCGGTACACCATTAACCCGTGATAAGTTCTTTCGGATAAGTCTCGATCACCGAGGCATGATCATTCCTTTTACGATAATAGGTGAATAATTTGCATATCCCAAATCGGCCGAAGATATTTTCGGGATCTCGTTTAATTGGTTCAGAATGACTGAATTGACCTCTCTCGTTGGGTCGTTTTCCTCTGAGCACACACAATTACCATTTCCTTCCCGTTCCGTCGCGTCGTAAAGACCCCCATGGACGGGATCGTCTTCGGGACGCCACTCAACAATCCAACAACTGAAAACAATCACCTACCCGCCCGTCCCCTCCAAGGGCCGATCGTCTGCCGCCACGCATTCTTGGTCCCAGAAGGAAAATGTGTTTGACCGGTTTCAAACGCATATTGTACCATTCCTCGTCGTCGTCGTCGCCATCCGTTCATCCGAAGGAGCGAGATTGGATTAAAGTTCATCACTTCGCTCTCCACCCTCGCCCATATACGGCGTAAATGGGACCATCCTCAGACCTCAGTACACACGGAGAGATAGAGAGACAGAACCCAGATTACAACCAAAGTGGATATGTGGAATACTGAAAATTCCTGCTAAATTACCCCCAGAACAATCAAATTTTATTTTATTCCGATGGCCCGTGTTCGCCTTTTTTATGCGTCTCTTTACGCTCCACTCGATTGGAGTGTGGATTGTGGAAGGAGCATTGGCGTGAACTTTGCATGAATGAAATGCGAACATCTTCGGGGAAGGTACCTATCGGGACGTGATGTGCTTGGTTTACATTTGTGGCCAGGGACGGCTCCAGGAAAATTCTAGCCGAGTGAAATATTGGCTGCTCTTATATGTACGTGTGCTTGTTTTTTTTTAAATAATGGTCCAGTTTGACGGTACTGACATTTATGCGCTATAAAGTTCTTGAAGAAATATATTTAGATCCCATACAGGGGGTGGCCAAAATGTTTGGGATAGGCCATTTTTTTCCTCTAACAAAAAAGTTCAACAAGCTATAACTTTTCATAGAGTGCATCAAAAATTCTCAAACTTTGACTATTTCTCAACCTATTATATGTACATCATTGGTACAAATTAAGGCTCGATTGGTTTTTCTTTTGCGGGTGGCTGAATGCTGTTTGACCGAACGCAGTTTGGCCGATTGCAATCTGGCCGAAAGGATAATTTCGCCAAATGCCGTTTGGCCGAATCGTGATCAAAAGACTTCAGAAATGTTTGACATTCTAACTGACAAAATGATTATCGGAAATATTTCCTTCTTTTAACAATAGGCTATTCTTTCTAGTTTTGACATTCAAAGATTAGTTAGCGTTGAAAATGCCTAGGGTGCGGGCACCGGTTTTGGCCAGTCTAAGGGAAATCATTTGTATAAAAATAACCAGTAATCCTATGAAAACAACCAATGCTTCAAAAGAAAGGTTTCAATCTATATTTTGAAGGAAACATGCAGAAATCATGCCAATACTTGATTTTTGTATTAAAAGTGGCACTGGCCAAAATAGAAGCTCTGCCACAGTTTTGGCCATATTCTTAAGTTTGGTTTCTATTTTGGCCAATCACGTGTATTTCTTATGGGAGTGGCCAAATTAGAAGCACCATGGCCAAAATAGATATATGGGAGCAGATTTTTTAAGGAAATATATTTTTTTCTTCCAGTTTTTAATCAAAATGTGTGGTTTTCACAGCTGTAATCATCATATTGTATTAGGATCTACTAGTAAAACATAAATTTACGCCGATTTAGATCGCAACAGGCTCAATATCGCACTATGGCCAAAACTCCGGACTGGCCAAAACTGAAGCTTCTACCCTATATATTATCATAGATTTTTCCTTCTTTGACTCATAGGATGTTCTTTCAAGTTATACTGACGCTGGGAACATTGGTATGGTCACTTAAGTACATCATTCATTTTTCGGTCAAACGGCATTCGCCAAATGGCATTCGGCCAAATGACCCTTTCGGCCAAATGGCGTTCGGCCAAATGGTGTTCGGCCAAATGGCGTTCGGCCAAACGACGTTCGGTCAAATTACCCGGATCCCTTTCGCGAAACCAGAACCGTCCTAGTAAAACACTATTTTTTAGACATCCAATTTTTGAACTGTCTTATCTTGGAAACCAGTGTTTTTGAACGTTTATCAACAATATACAAATGCTTCAAAAGTCTTTGAAAAATTGACACTTTTTGAACGTGGAAAAAAGCTATAACTACCGTTCACCAGATCTCTTTTCATCTGATCCGCCCACCTGTAACCGTCAGCCTCGCTAACTTCCCTTTTATAAAGTAGGATGGCTTAAGCGCCACTCCCAAGGGAGACCATCCACCAAGTGTAGGGTTGCCCGACCGTTGAGACCTTCAGGGGATTAAGGCTCAGTTTTCCAAATTTGGACGGGAAGTAAGGTGGCTGACTAAAACTGAACGCAAAAATTCCGCTACTAATAGCGACTTAATAATATAACTGCCAGAAACGTGATCGCAACCCTCGGTCGATGACGAAAAAGGGATGACGGGGTTTCTCATCACTGGCCAAGTCTACAATTTCCCTTCGGACCAACCTGTGTCCGAATAAAAAGTTGCCCGGTTGGTTTCGGAGCCAACCTCCCCAGTAAAACAAAGAACAATGGAAAACTACAGACGAAACACGTGTGACATGAAAAACCTCCGACCAGTTTCACTACATCGGGACCACAAATAAAGCACGGGTATCAATTCAGTAACAAATTTTGAAAACGACGTATAATCAATGCTACACCATTGATTATACGTCGTTTTCAAAATTTGTTACTGAATTCTTATTTCCTATAGGGTTTATTGAAATGTTCCCAACCATGCTACACCGAGAAAAATTTCTACTCAATGACTGAGTTGGCCTTACTCAGAAATCGAAAAATCCTTTGTTTTCTTACTCAGTTTCGGCTAAAAGTGGGACAACCCATTGGCAATGGGTTGTCCCACTTTTAACGGAAACTGAGTAAGAAAACAAAGGATTTTTCGATTTCTGAGTAAGACCAACTCAGTCATTGAGTAGAAATTTTTCCCTGTGTACCATAAAACAGAAATTCCTATAAGCTTATTTATTCCATCCAACCTTGTATACAATAGTGTTCATTCTTCTTCGCTCTTTCCTTTCGCTACGCTCTCGCTATACCTTTCCCATACTATCTGGTCCCTATCTGTCTACCTATCGTGTGTGCTTGGCTGTGGTGTGGTTTCCAACGTGCAAATCCCTCGTTTGCCATGCAAACGCAATGGGGTTTTGTTCAATCAAATTCACTTCACGGCGAGCATGGAAAATGCCGTGTTTACGCCTTGCAACGTGTAACTATGTTGCGGCGTGGAAAAGAAAATCACATGCGCATGGATAAGAAAAATTCATGAGTACTCACGACCTTTTTGGTGGATGACCGCGATGACGGCGCCCGCTCGATGGATGAACGGGAAGGGGGTGGCGGTGAACTCTGCTGCTGTGCGCCGGCGGGAGGGTAGTGTTCGCTCTAGCCGCTGCTGCTCGTCATGGGGGTGAACCGATGGTCATCTACCTATTCATGGCTGCTTGGTAGCGAAGACGCTGCACGTGCGTCGGTGTTTCCGTTGGTCGTCCCCAAAACGTGATCGCTTGTTAACTGGTTGCCGATATGCCCTGCCTAGGGCGCGTGTAGTAACGGACGCGGCCCTCTTCCGGCGTGCTCCGGGGAAACTTCGGAGCCTGATGGTGGGGTCAAGAATGGCCACTGACGGTTCGATGGTGGTGTGTCGGGCGTTCTGACGGCCTTTGCCACGAATCTAAATTTGAACAATTATTGCACATAGCACGTTTAAGCACAATCAACAAAACCACAAGTAAGACGAAATTACCTTGTCTTCCACAAAGCCACACACGATAACACATCGCCGATTGAATATCGCACACAGAAAATCTAACTGGGAAAAGAACTAAGGGAAAGGGTTTTAACTAAGATCCACTGGTCGAACAATTCTCAAAGTCACATTCACTACCTTTTCTACAACACCACGGCGCGAGAACAACTTGGGCCACTCCTGCCTCTTCCACAGATCAGTTCGAAGTGATCTTGTAAAACTTGAGGATCCTCAGATCAACCGTCATATAATTAATTTCGTCACCGGAAATCACGAAGTGATATTCGCGATCCCGAAGGTTGCTCTCCCGCTCCCAACAGTCATATTCGCGCATTTTCGCATCTCATTCTACGAACAGTCTTAATCAGCCACCTTACCGACTGCTCAAATCATGGGAGGAAAAAAATCGGGGAAAGGTCAATATCTCTTCAAAGGATTCTCAACGGGTCGATGTACGCTGTAGTAAAGCGAGAAACCCAGCATCTCTGATCACGCTGTGTCGTAAAATTGCGCGCGTTCTGCAGTGGGGACTCATTTAATTTTTAGCGCAAACGAAAAGTGGCGGATGAACAAATGAACATTTTGGCGGTGAATTCGGCTTAGGCTGGTTCAAATTTTTAAGGCTTTCTAATAATTGTAAATGATTTGCTATTTTAATATTATGATAATCTGAACAAAAATACTTAATGAACAACATACAAATAATGACATCGTTACACACCTTGTACGCTGCCCTACAGATCTTCTTATACCATCCAGATTTCTTGTGTGTTTTGCAAGGTTGTTGTCTGACATTCTCACAACATGCTCTGCCCATCGTATCCTTCCAGATTTTTCCACTTCCGGATGCTGGGTACGCTGTAGAGTGCAGCGAGCTCGTGGTTCACCGCCACACACCGTTCTCCTGCACTCCGTCAAAGATGGTCCTGTCCTAAGCACTCGACACTCGTAAACTTCGAGTGCTTGCATGTCCTCCTCGAGCAGAGTTCAATTTTCGTGCCTCTGTACAACCTTTTCGCTGGTATTATCAGCGTCTTACATGGTGCATTTGATGCAGTGGTGAATCCTTTACGACCACAGATTCTTTTGGAGTCCATAGTAGGCATGACTTCTACTACTGATGTACCTTCGTATTTCACGACTAACGTTGTTGTCTGTCGCTAAAGAGGATCCGAGAGAAACGAAGTCATCCACTACCTCGAAAATGTCTCCGTCTTTCATAACATATCCTCCAGCCAGCATGCACTTCGTTTTTGACGCGTTCACCATAAATCTGACCTTTGTTGCTTCATGTTTCAAGCGAGTGCACAGTTCTGTTGCCGATCCAAATGTTGAATGAATCCAAATGTCTAGTATAACATCCATGTCTTCCGCAAAACAGACAAATTAGCCGGATTTCGTGAAAATCGTGAACCGGCTGCTGAGCCTAGCTCGTCGCATAACACCTTCCTTTCAGAGCGATATCGAACAGCAGGCTTGAAAGTCCATCATCTTGTCGTTATTCCCGGTGAGATTCGAACAAACTAGACAGATCACCCGAAACCTTTACACTCCAACTAGCTACCTTTCATGTAGATCGGGTAAGTCACCACTTACTTCCACTCCTCTAGTAGTTGTTCGGTCCCCTCGATTCAGAGTTTTAGTCGGTGTAGGCTGGGATCAACTTTTCCGGGCTTATTTTGATAAGTTCTGCTACGATACCATCCTTACTTACTTACTTACTTAAGGTCGAATTAAAATATCTCCATCCTGCGTGGTTGTCCGCTACCGCCTTGACCTGATGTCATCCTTACCAGCTGACTTATTGTTCTGGAGCTGCTGATGATGTGTCATCCTTAACTTCCCTCAACTTGGGAATTGACTCGTTGGTGATCCCTGCTGTACTGACTTAGTAATTTCTTCCGCTGCCTTGGTCCTCCATGTCTGCGCTCTCCACACCATTCAGATGCTCATCGAAGTGCTGATTCCACCTTTCGATCACCTCACGGCCGATCGTCAAGAGGCTCCCGTCCTTTTCCCTGCATATTTTGGCTTGCGGCACGAAGCCGTTGTGGGATATGTTGAGCTTCTGGTAGAGCTTCAGTGTTTCTTGAGAACGGCACAGCAGTTCCATTTGTTTGCACTACGCTTCTTCATATAACACCTACAGGTTATGTAGTCAAGCGAACTGTGCCGCAACATCTTCAATATATCAAACAAACAATCTGTCACTTAACGCCTGGCATCCACGCACCAATGTTTGAACCCTCTGCCAACCATTTCTCAACAGCACTCTGACATCCGTATGGATTTCCTTCGCCTTCCATACATTGACATGCAACCTGGCGTAGCAGTCGCCATTTTCGCCTAAGAACAGAAGATCTCCAACACTCACACACTGAAAAGATGTCTGTTAGTCCTAACCAGCTATCTAATGGGTTCCTTGTGTTAGTGTTGCAGGACTGCCGATACTGAAGTAGCATCTACGGGCGAGTTTATCATTTTTTCCCATCTCATCTCACCTTTTACACGTTTAATCCACATTTTTTTTTCTAGTACTCCTCCAGGGGTTTCTTCTGAGATTCTTCAGGGTGTTTATTAAGTATTGCTTTAGATGTTCCCTCTGGGATATTTCAGCACGTTCTTCTGAGATTCATCAACTGGTTCCATCTAAAATTCCTCGGGATTCCTCTAGACAATCTTTTCAGGATTTCTTGAAGAAGTTTTTCCTGAGATCCCCCTAAGTGTTCCTTTACGAATACCTTCCATTGTTCTTTTTGGAAATTCTCAAGGATATTAATCTGAGATTACACCAGGAGTTCCTTCTGTGAACCTTCCTGGAACTTCACCAGAGTTTTCTTCCGGGCTTCCCCGAGAAGATCTTTTCTCAGTCCTTCAGGTAATCATTCCGGAAATTCTTTAACAACCTCTACCAAAATTCCTGCAGATTTATTCAGCAAGTTCTACAGAAATTCTGAGATTCATCCCGGAATCTTCCAAATAATTCTTCCGGTATTCTCCCAACAACATCTTTCCGGAATTCTTCGAGTAACTTCTGCTAGGATTCTCTTCAAAACTCCTTCCGGGATTCCTGCAAGAACTTCTTCCGAAACCCTTCAGCAACTATTTAGGTATTATTTTTCTGAACTGCTTCTGAGATTGTTTTGGGAACTCTTTTCGCGATTCTTTCAGAAACTACTTCCGTTTTATTTCAAGAGCTTCTTCCAAGATTCCTCTAGAAACTATTTTCTGGATTCCTTCTGGAATTTCAGCAAATCCATCTGTAATTTTTCTGAACGTTCATTCTGCAAATATCGAGATGTTCTAGAGATGGAAATCCTCCAAGAGTTTTTAATACAAAATTCCTCCAAAAGTGTTTTGTGGCATTCTTTATTAAATTGCTTTTGGAATTCCTTATGAAGTTCCTACAGCCGTTTCTTGTGAAGTTCCTCCAATATTTTTTTTTAGAATTGCTTCATCAGCTTTTTCTCACAGGAGCTGATTTTTCCTTCTGCGATTCCATTTTTTTTTCAAGAACTCATGAGACAATCCAAGAATAAAAACTTTTGAAAGTATTCCAAAAGATGCTATTCTCGTCGGAATAAATTCCTGGACGACTCTTAGAAGAAATCCAGAAAAATCTCGGAAACAGTTCCTGGAAAGATTCCCAAAACTCCTGGAAAAATTCCTGATACAATCTCCTGAAATCACCGAAGAATTCCTGGAAGAATTCTGGAGCGAACCATTTTTGAGGAACCATAACAAGAATTTCATATGGAGCTCTCTGAGGAATTACAGAAGTAACTCCTTAAGGACTCCTGGAATAAATTTCTGGTGAAACCATGAGAGGTATGACTAAAGGAACCCTAGGAAAAATTGCTGGAGTAATCCCAGAAAAAAATTCTGAAAAAATCCAAGAGGAAATTCCAATATGGGATCTCGTATTGAATTTCTAGAGAGTTTCGGAAGGAATTTCTGGAGGAATCCGGGAACTCTTGGAGAAATCTCATGAGTTAAAAGAAAATCAGGTTGAGTACTGTTAATTCCACTAAGAAATTGCATCCTTTGACAAATACGTATTCCGACGTCAACTGTAAGGTCAACTTCAGTGTCTCGTACTTGACTCGATTCGAATGGAAATCTCATAAACGCGGAAAGAATTCCAATGGAACCCATCCGGATTTCCTTCCCGATTTTTTAACAAAGTACTTCGAATAATTTCGTTTCATATTCTGAAGTTTTTTTTATGAGATTCTTCCGGGAATTACTTCAGAAGCTCCATTTGGGATTCATCCAAGAGTTTCATCTGAGATTCCTTAATTCATTTCATCCGGGATTCTTTCAGACATTCCGTCAAGAATTCAGAAAGTACTGCAAAGATTCCCTCATAGATTCGTTCTGGATTTCTTAGGGAATACCTCCTGAGATACCTCCAGGAGTTCTAAATTCCTCTAGAAATTTCTTTCGCAATATATCTAGGAATTCATTCCGAGAGGAGTTCTTCCTGGGATTGCTCCATAAATTACTTCAGTGGTTTCTCTAGAAATTTATTCCAGAACTATTCTAGAAGTTTCTTCTGTGATTCTTCAGGGAGCTCCATCTGAGATTCTTTTTGGTGTTCCTCTAGAAATTTCGTCTTGGACACTTTCAGGTATTTCTTCTGATATTTCTAAAATTGATCAATCTGGAATTCCACCAGAAACTCCTTCCAGGATTTCTTCCAAAATTTCTTCTGAAATTCCTGGAATTCTCAAGGGGTTCCAAAAATCCTTTAGGAATTTTCTTCTTAATGTTTCTTTTGTATTTTCAGTATTTTCCAGAATAGAACTGCTGGAAAACGGAATTCCAGAAAAAAAACCCAAATTAATCCACCTAGTGGTGATAGTGCCTTTCTCGTCATATATGTTCTCACGATCTTTCCGTCGATGTATGTCAAAGTGTTCCTGAATCCTGATATTTTTATCAAAGCCATCATTGAATTGGAGGCTGGCCAATATCAAGACGATACTGACAAGCTAAGATATAACTTTTTACACAATCACAGATCACTTCATGGTCTTCGACAAAGTTTTTTTCTGCACATTTTAAGTTTTATTTTATTGGCTGTTGAAAACACGAACGTAAGTAGTGAAAGAGAAGTTATCAAAAGAGCTGCTATCTGATGTACTGTCAAACCCTGCATATTCATCACTCTTTAATACGACACTTTTTTATTCGTACCCCGCTCATTCGACATTTGTCGAATTAAAAAATGATCAAATGTCACAGTGCAATACACTGTAAATAGGAATGATTCGATATTGTGATGTTACTCACATCCGCAGCGGCTCCTCGTGCAGCTGCTACTTCCGGAAGTTCAAATTTGGTGCTTTCCGACACCTGATCCGTTTGGTGATCAACCGCAGTGAACTTCGGAAGCCAACAGTCGTAAAATGAACAAGCTATCAATTCGTACTACCACAATATCTGTAAAATTTGTGTTCAAAAACAAATCCTACAATCTAAACAAAACTAAAATAGAGTTAGTTCATAGAATTTAAAGTTTACCCAGGTAATTTGACAGCAATCTGATGGCTTCTGATATGGCCTTACACTAGTTTCATGCAAATTGTTAATCAGTTTTCCCAAAAAGTCGCAAATTGGTGTAATGCATGCATGGGTTTGGTTAATTTGTGCATTTCGCCAGTTTCGGCGAGGCACTCGAAACTGGTTCCGGAACACTACCGATAAATGTGGCCTGGGACTATTTTCTTGCTGGCCGTTCTTTGCGTTATCGAAGAAGCCGTTATTTTATGTGCGGCGTGTATGCGTTTGGTTCCGTTCTACATTTGACTTCCATTGGGGCACCTGGAACCGGTTTCGGCACACTATTGGTTTTCCAAAGTATGGTCTATGATTTTTTTTCTTGTTAAGGAGAAACTTCAGAGGATACAAATATGGCTGCCACAATGGCTGACTTGAACCCCTACTCACGATTTTAAGAGCACCAATCTTAAAAAATCGTAAACAATTGCGCTCGATTAGGAAAAGCTGCCTCTTTTTGCAAGTAAGCAAAGCCAGGATAAACAAGTGCAGCTTGGCTCGATGCTTCGTTCGTCAGATTTGTGCCTCTAAAGTTTGTATGCAAAATTGCAAAGGGATTTCTTGATGTTTCACCTTAACCGTTAATCAGGTTACCTAAAAAGTCATTTAATGTGTCGAATTTATGGTTTGGTTCTCCTTTACATTTGACCACTTCTGATGGGGCAACCGTAATCGGTTGTGAAACACTACCGGTTTTCTCCAATATGGCCAGAAACTTTTTTTGCCAAATCAAGATACCAAAAAAACCGCGATTTGATGTGTCGCAAGAATGGGTTCGGTTCACTTTTATATTTGGCTATTTCCGGCGGGACACCCGAAACCGGTTCCGGATCACTACCGATTCAGATATGTTCAGAGAATATTTTCCTGCTTATTGTTAATCAGGATATCAAAAAAGCCGCTATTTGATATGTCGCATGCATGAGTTTGGTTAACTTTTATACTTGACCACCTCCGGCGGGGCATCTGGAACCGGTTCCGATATGGTCTGAGAATACTTTCCTGCTTACTGTTCATCAGATTATCAAAACAGCTGCGTTTTGATATGTCGCATGTATGGTTTTAGTTTAATTTTATATTTGGCCACTTTTGACGGGACACCAGGAAACGGTTCCGGAACACAACTGGTTCAGATATTGTCTGAGAATGTTTTCCTGCTTACTGCTCATCAGGATATCAAAAAAGCCACTATTTGATATGTCGCATGCATGGTTTTGGTTAACTTTTATACTTGGCCACCTCCGGCAGGACATCTGGAACCGGTTCCGAAACACTACCGGTTCTGATGTGGTCTGAGAATGCTTTCCTGATTACTGTTCATCAGGTTATCGAAAAAGCCATGGTTTGATATGTCGCATGCATGGTTTTAGATCATTTTTATATTTGGCCACTTCCGACGGGACACCCGGAACCGTTTCCGGAACACAACCGGTTCCGATATGGTCTGAGACTATTTTCCTGCTAACTTCTTATCAGGATATCAAAAAAAACACTATTTGATATGTCGCATGCATGGGTTTGGTTAACTTTTATACTTGGCCACCTCCGGCGGGACATTTGGTACCGGTTCCGGAACACTACCGGTTCCGATGTGGTCTGAGAATGTTTTCCTGCTTACTGTTCATCACGTTACCGAAAAAGCCCCTGGTTTGATATGTCGCATGCATGGGTTTAGTTCACTTTTATGTTTGGCCACTTCCGGCGGAACACCCGGAACCGGTTCCGGAACACAACCGGTTCAGATATGGTCTCGGACTATTTTTCTGCTTACAATTCATCAATTTATCGAAAACGCCGTAGTTTGATGTGCTGCATGGATGGGTTTGTAGCGTTTTCATATCTGGCCTCTTCCTGGGGTACCGGTCCGGAACACCTAAATGGCCATAACTCCGGAACGGCTGGACCGATCCGAACCATTTTCAATAGGAAACAATGGGACCAGATTCTGCGTCGAATGAACCATCGGTCATTAAAATCGGTTGAGGTTTAGTTCAAAAAAGTGATGTGAGTTTATTTTGACCACACACATACACACATACATACACACACACATACACACACACAGACATCACCTCAACTCGTCGAGCTGAGTTGATTGGTATATGTGACTCGACCCTCCGGGCCTCCTATCAAAAAGTCATTTTTGGAGTGAACATATAGCCTTTCCAGTACACTTAGTGTACGAGAAAGGCAAAAAACCATAGAGGAAAACCTGAAGGAACTCTGGGTGAAGCAACTGGTTCTTTAGGGAATTATTCGAGGTACTACTCTAGAAACTGCTGTAGGAATTTCATAAGGAACTCTTAAAGTAATTCTATAAAAAAAATCATAGAGAACTCACTGGAAAACTCCCGAAGGAATTATTAAAAATTCTTCTGGAGGAATTGTTTAATAAACTCCTTCAAAATTTCCATTAGGATCATCTGGGGGAATTAAAAAACGAACCTCCAAAGTAATTCCAGAAAGATATGCAGGACAGGAATTTCCGGAGGAATTCAGTGATCCTGGATAGAACTTCTAAAGGAATCCTTGAAGTTCGTGAAGGAAATCCGGAAAAAGTTACCAGTAAAATCCCGAAAAAGAATCCTAGAGGAACCCAAGAAAGAGTAAGGATGTGCTTGAAGTAATCCTGGAAGGAGTTCCCGGAACAACTCACACAGAAATCCCGGAAAGAGTTCTTGAAGGAATCCCAGAAATAATTTCTGAAACGACAAAAAGAGGACAAACGGAAGGTGGCGACAAAAAATTGGGGACAACAACAATACCAACTGATAAATAATGAAAATAAAACTTTCAGAAACTGATGAGATTCATGTATTGCAAATAAACGTGTGTCGAAACTTCTTAAACTGGTTTTTGTTATTTTCTTTGAACCCAGAGTACTGCATACAACTCAAATCTGACCTCACAATGCTCATCCGAATCATAACCGATGTCTAAAAATGTAGTTGATTGGCTCTCCAAATGAGCTTAGAGATATTATTGAAAGCATTTTATGCATTTTTATTTGACAAATTACCTGCATCCAGTAGTAAATGATTTTCACAAAAGGCAGATATCTAATACTTCTATAAATTGGTTCAAACAGCAAGCCCAACCATACCAATAGGTTGAGTAGTGCATCGAACCTCACCGTCAGCGCAGTGGTAGATATTTCACAATCTGGCCCACCAAGACCTCCTGCAGCGGTATCAATCGCGGTCCAGCTGCCTCGACCGAAACCAAACCGACGGAACCAGATCCAGTAATTTAATTAGACAATTCATTTGCCATTGATAGATAAATTTATCTACTTATCGAACTCACATTACACAAACCTCGAACCGGTGTGTGGTGCAAGGTGCAACTGTTTCAGCGGCAACCAACACGAAAACAGATGCCCGGAATGTTCGAACCTGCATCATGCTGAGTGCGGGTCAGTTTCACTTTGGCACCACCACCCGATCCGAAGGGGTGAAAACAAATGGCCCCTCATTTGGCGGATAATCAGCCACCGGTTCAGAAGCACACACATTACTGACCTATACACCTCGAATCTTGCTCCAGCCAGCAGCAGCACAACCTAAGGAGCAAACGTGAATAGGACAAATAATTCACACGCTTGTTCAAAAACACACACGCGCGATTGCTGCTACCTAGTGGGTAGCCCCATAAAACTATCGCAGGCAAACGGAGGTCCGAAGAAATAGGTTTCGTAATTAATTGGCCAATAATCTCTAATGTGCCGAGGAACAACTTGGAAATCCGTTCCAACACCACCGGAATGCTTCGAATCTGTACCTAGAGGGGCAAGGTATAGTATGGTGTGCTGTCTGCCAGCCCGCCGAGAAATGGGAAGTCTATGGAAGTTTAATTGAATTACAGTGGAAAACAAAAGACTTGTCGAACGCATTCGCATTAAGCGACGAACGCGTCGTCGTGGTCGCCGTCGTTGCGTCGCGTCGTTTTTCTCATTCGAATGGGCATTCTTGCCATGGTTTCTAGATGGGGAAGGCACGCGAATGTATTTGCCTGCCTTTGCTTATGAGTATTTCTGTGCCGTACCAGGGCCGGACTTGTGTATGGTAAATCTACAAAAAAATAATATTTTTATTAAAAGTCAAGTTGTTGGGGAAGGCAGTTATCTTCAAAGTAATTCTCTTCCGAATAGTGTTGCCAGTTTTACATAGGAACGTTTATTACTCGATTATTCTTATAATTTATCTTTGTTTACTTTATTTTAATCAACTTTATGATGTTGCTTAGAGAGCTAGACCGATATTACGTTATACGTTGATCCTTGTTGAAGACCAAGGCTTTTTCTTCAGTAACTGATTTTTTTTCTATTTCTTTTCAGTGGCCGAGAGGCGGCTGTAATGCTGTCCAATTCATGGTTGTACCACTACTACACCGTCCAATCCAAAATGCAATTTGGGATCCCCTTCGAGGGAGCCACGCGGATTCCCCCGAACACTTCGTACTACCATGGCCACGGCCATCACTCTCCCAACTCCACTCTACAAGCTCATGGCTACATCGCTCCTCCCCATCACGTATCCTACGGTTACCATTCTCCCGTGGGGCAATCCAGCTCTTCTTCAGGCACCTCCCATCATCACCATAATGGAACGTCCTCGTCTATCATCAGTCATCACCATGGTCTAGCGGGAGAACACTATCGTCCGTACGCCTATCGTCTCGATACGCAGCCCGTAGACTACAGCAGTCAACCTCCGATTATTCCGGGACAAGTTCGATGCGAAAGCACTGGCAGTAGTCCAAACAATCCAACCACCAACGGTGGTCCTGACCGGAACGGGACACCCCCAACCAAAAAGCGAGCCGTTGGCCGATTAGAACCTATCTACATCCCGGAAAACGGGCAAGACTCACCCGACGGATCCGTAACTGAACTCCAGCCACCAAACCATTCCATCAACCACGAGCATCACGATAACAGTAACAACACCGCTGGAATCGCAGGTGGGGGTGCCGGACCCCTAATTGGATCCGGTGGTGTCCAAACAATGACTCTGTCTACCTCCCTGCACACCCGTAGCAGTCGAATCATCAAAGCTCCTCCACCGTCCACCATCACCGAACCGACCGACTTCATTGACCAGTGGAACCCTAGTCCTCCTTGGTCGGACACCACAGTCCAAAAGGTCCCGGACATTTCCCATCAAGAACTAAGTCCCTACATGACCACAACTCCTCCTACCCCAACCAGTGCACCGCACGTCACCGGAGTCCCCACCACCTTCTCCTTCGACTGGATGCCGGAACAGTTCGTCCCCATCATGACCGACTGCCCTCCACATCCGCACCCACTCTCCTGTACCCTCACCCAAGACGGAATTCCCGTGCCAATGTCCCTTCCGATGCCAGTGCCACTACAGATCCCTCCTCCACCGTGGCCATCGGATCATCGCCTATTAGCCCTGGAAGGCGGCGGATCATCCTCCACCAACCAGCAGGTAGATCGTAAACCTGCCGAAGAGCAGCAAGCCCATCAGCAGCAGCACCTCCACCACCACCATCACCACCTTCATCAGCAAGCAGCAGGTTCGTCGGCTTCCTCCTCGTCCTCGTCGGCCGCCACGCTGGACAGCCATCGGGAACTCAAGCGATCTCACTAAAAAAAGAATCAAACAGTATTCTTTCAACACACGTTTTGTTTGAACATTCGTTGAACATCGAATCCCAGTATCAGTATTTCACTTATAGTATTCCTATCGAGGTACAAATCGCCCAGAAGCGTTTTAATTCGTAGGTAGTGTTGCAGAGGCTGTACGCCAAGTAGCAATTTGTTTGTTTGTATTTAGTGTAAATTTTAAGAACAGTATATTTCCTATTCCTGTGTAGATAAAGACCAACCTCCGGGTGGTCCCTCCCTAGTTGCAATGTAGATGTGCAATCCTGTAATTAGATGCGAGAAAAAAAAGTTGTGTCCTAAACTGGTCCGCCATCGAAATGGTGGACGATGACGTTAAACGTGCATTTCTTCTTCCATTTTTGCGATTCCTTCGGTAGTGCCTATTTATTTACCAACAGTATTCTTTTATTATTTATTTATTATCGATGCATGTCCACAGTGAGCATGACTTTACTCTGTGAATAAATTTATCGTTTTTGTAAATTGTGCGTGTTACGTTGTTCAGTCATCCGAAAATCCACGTTTCTGTTAGTCTAGTCAGTGTGAAAAGCGCAATTAAAATAAATTCGACCACCTTGCGATTTCCATCTAAAACGTGATTATCTACTGTTAGATGGTGTAGAAGACGATCATCTGGTAATCCTGACATCAATGTGTCGCCTCCTTTCCATTTCCACCGTCGAAGCTTATTGTCAGCTGTCAACCAAATACATATTTTCGGCAATTATTCCTGCAAACTGTCTTACCGAAAATCGAGCCGTGAGTAAAGAGTATTGCACAAATTGGTCCAGTTTGCAGGATTCAATTTGGATATTTCCATTCCTAGTTGTGAAGGGGTTCAGACAATGATGACCAATTGAACGAGAAACACAACGCTATCCAACCTTGGCTTTCGCAACCCCACCACAGTCTGTTATCACCTCGCTTTGCGTAGAACAATCGCAACGTGTCTGCAAGTAGTTGGGGGGCGTTTCAGGATGTTTCGGGAGCTTTCAGGAGTATTTTAATGGCCTTCAAAGGCTTTCAGGTGCATTTCACATGGATTTCATTTGTGTTTCAGAAGCGTTTCAAGGCGTTTCAGGAGGTGAGAGATTTAATGGTGCTTCAGAAACTCTCGGGTGAGTTTCACGGAGGATTCCAGGGGGTTTCAGTAGCGTTTCAAAGTGTTTCAATGCGTTTCATGGCCTTTCAGGAGGTTTCAAGAGGTTTAAGGGTGCCTTCGGAGGCGTTTCAAGGTGTTTCAGGAGTTATAAGAGGATCTTAACGGCTCACAGGTGAATTTCACGAAGGTTTCATGGGGGTTTCAGAGGCGTTTCAAGGCGTTTCAATGCGTTTCAGGGCGTTTCAATACGTTTCAGGGCATTTCAGAAGGTTGCCGGTGAATTTGAGGGTGCTTAAGGTGAAACATCAAGAAATCCCATTGCAATTTTACATACAAACTTTAGAGGCACAAATCTGACGAACGAAGCATCGAACCAAGCCAAACTTGATTATCCTGGCTTTGCTCACTTGCAAAAAGAGGCAGCTTTTCCAAATTGAGCGCATTTGTTTACGAATTTTTAAGATTTGTGCTCTTGAAAACGTGAGTAGGGGTCCAAGTCGGCCATTGTGGCAGCCATGT
The DNA here is from genome assembly GCF_035046485.1 of Aedes albopictus. NCBI lineage: Eukaryota > Metazoa > Arthropoda > Insecta > Diptera > Culicidae > Aedes > Aedes albopictus. Next base: position 111,369,779 of record NC_085138.1, on the reverse strand, counting down.
TGGTATTCTTTGAAGTTTCTCCTTAAGAGACTTTCAGGTGTTTTTCACGGAGGTTTCATAGGGGTTTAAGAGGTGTTCCAAAGTGTTTCAAGGCGTTTCAATGAGTTTCAGGAGGTTTCAGAGGGGTTTTAGGGGGCTTCAAAGGATCTCAGCTAAATTTCACGGAGTTTCTATAGGGATTTCAGAGGCGTTTCAAAGCGTTTCAAGGCGTTTCAATGCGTTTCAGAAGCGTTTCGGGGCGTTTCAGGAGGTTTCACAGGGTTTTTGGGGGCCTTTAAAGGCTCAGGAGAATTTCATGGAAGTTTTATGAGGGATTCAGATGCGTTTCAAATTGTTTCAAGGCATTTCAGTGCGTTTCAGGGCGTTTCAGGGTATTTCAAGAGGTTTCACAGGGGTTTTAGGGGGCTTCAGTGGCTCTCAGTTGAATTTTATGTATGTTTATAGGGGTTTACGTGGCGTTTCTAAGCGATTCAAGGCGTTTTAGGAGGTTCAGGAGGTTTAACGGGGGCTTGAGGGCGCTTCAAAGGATCTCAGGTACATTTCACGGGGGTTTTATAGGGATTTCAGAAGCGTTTCTAGACTTTCCAATGCGTTACAGGGCATTTGATGAGGTTTCACAAGGGTTTTAGGTGAACTTCACGAAGATGTCAAAGGGGTTTAGAGATGTTTCAAAGCATTTCAACACGTTTCAAGGCGTTATAATGCATTTCAGGGCATTTCAGGAGGTTTATAAGGGCCTTAAGGGGGCTTCAGAGGCTCGCAGGTGAATTTCACAGAGGTTTCATGGGGGTTTTGTGAGTATGAACCTTAGTCATGAAGCTCTCAGAGACAATCAATTACGTTGATAGATCTGATGATACTCAAGGAAGTTCTTGGAGATCCTCAAACTGACAACGAACTCACCACTTGACAGCACATAGTTGCATGAGGCTATTCAAGCATAAATTTCATTCATAATATTCCAATAGATTACGCTTGTAGATGGCTTAACTCAAGAGAATTCTCGGTCATGCTATACAGCCATAGAACCCACCACTTGATAGAACATAGATGCCTGGGGATGTGTGAGTGTTAACTTCATTCTTAATACTCTTAGATACAACTAGTGGCCCTCGCAGATTTGATGACCTATACTCAAGGGAGTTCTTAGAGAACCATAAAGAATAATTGGTAGATCGATGACCTGTAAGCAAGGAAGTTCATGGAGATCCTTAAACTGACAACGAACTCTCCGCTTGACAACACATAGCAACATGAGGCTGTGTAAGTATAAATTGTATTCATAATGCTTCAATAAATCGCTGATTACTTAACTCCAGGGAGTTCTCGGATACTCTTAAACTTTTAACCCTTAAACACTCCGTAAACGTCCCTTAACTCATAATTCTGCTTTTTTCCCGTAAACCAACTTTATCTGTAATCTTGAGTACTGCAATTGTTCTGAATATGATCAAATTCCATTGAGGTAACGTTACCCAAATGGAGGGGCCTAAATAGATTTATCCTAAATGGAGGTTTCAGTGTAAACCCCTTAGACACCCAACAACGCCTCTGAAACCCTCTTAAACGCCCATGAGACCCCTCGAAACCCCTAGGAGCCCCTGAAGCGGGTCTGAACTCCCTGATACCCTCAGCAACGTCCTTGTAACTCTCTAAATCCGACTAAAATGTCTCTGGAAAACTTCTGAAAGTACCCTAGAAGCCTGTTTTATGGAATTTGAAGCTATGACAGAGCTCTGATCTGCCATCAAAGGACAAAATGCCGTGTGCGAGAAGCGTTACAGGCGGAGCATTGGAAATTAGGTTTAAAATGATCCTCCTATGAATTTCTCCAAGAATACCCCCAGGAATATCTCCAGAAATTTTCCAAGGTATTTCAAAAGGCTTCCCCCAGAAATTGCTCCAGGCATTTCTGCAATACCTCTTCAAGGGACTCCCTCTGAAATTGTTCTATTATTTCTTCAAGAATTAATCCGGGAATTCCCTCTGGAGTTTTTCCAGTAATTCTCTCATAAATTCTTCAAGGAATTTCTCCAGGAACTTTCTCATAATTTCCTTCAGGGATTTCCTCAGGAATACCTCCAGGCACTCTTCCAGCAATTCTTTAAGGAATCACCCGCAAGTATTTTACAGGCATTCACCTAGGAAATCCTCCAGAAATTCCTCCTGGAATTTCCCTAGAAACTCTTCCAAGAATTGCCGCAGAAATTCTTCCATAAATTCCTTCAGAAATTGTTCCAGCAGAATTCCTTTAGGAACTCCCTCAGGTATTTCTCCAGAAACTTCCTTGGAATTTCCAACAGGGTTTCTCAGGCTTTCCTCAAATTTTTTTCAAAGAGCTCCCCAAGCATTTCTACAGGCATTCCTCCAGATTTTTTTTTCCAAAATCTTTTCCAGGAATTTCCTCATAAATTCTCCCTGGAATTCCCTCAGCAATAGGACGCAATCAGTGAAGTACTAGATTGAAAGTAGTGAGTTGGATTTTTGTATGGTGAGATGATCAATTCTCCATTTCTGTATTATTGTATTATTTTTTCTTGCAACTTCAACAACACAGTTATCCAAACTTTTGCTCAAACAGCATCAAATTAGTCAAGAAATCATATAACCCACGCTGTTTGCACCATTTCATGGAGAATTGATCATCTCACCATACAAAAATCCAGCTCACTACTTTCTATCTAGTACTTCACTGATTGCGTCCTATTGTTCCGGAAATTCCCTTAGGAATTCCCCCAAGAATTCTCCCTGGCTTTTTTCTACGAACTCTTCCAGGAACTTCTTCACGAATTTCTTCAGGGTTTCCTCCAGGAATTTCCTAGGAAATAGCCTTAGAAATTTCGTTAGAAATTTTATTCAGATTTTTTTTTCCAAGAATGTCCTCTCCAGGAGCATCTCCTGGAATTCTTTCAATGTTTCCACTAGGGATTCCCACAGGATGTCCTCCAGGTATTCTCTAACGAATGCTACCAGTATTTTTTTCAGTAATTGTTCCGGAAATTTGCTAAGGAGTTCTTCCTTAGCAAAAGAAGGAGGAAAATTCCCTGATAAATCCTTAAAGGAACTCTTACAGAAATTTTCACAGAACTTCAGGAATTTCCTTAAAAATTAACTCATTAATTTCTCAGGAATTCTTTCAGGTGTTTATTCAAAAAATCTTCCAGAAATACAATAAGGAATTCTTCAAGGGATGGTTTCCCAAACTGTGGGTCACGCAGGGAGGTCACCGGTCTCCAGGGGGTCGCGAGGAACAGCTGAAAATATTACTGTAAAAGACAATAAGTGAGAGGATTTCAATGGTGGGTCGCGAAAAGTACGTCTGCTGGCCAAAGAGGGTCACGCACCTGAAATGTTGGGAACCTGTGCTCTAAAGAATGCTTTAAAGAAATCCCTTAGAAATTCTTTCATAAATTACCTCACGGATTTTTCTATTAATACTGCCAGGAATTGCCTCGGGAATACCTACAGAAATTCTTTTATTAAATTCCTCAAGATTCCCTCAAGAATATTTTCAGGATAACTTCCAGGAATTCTTACAAAAAGTCTTTTTGGAATTCTGCCAAGAATTTCCTTAGGAATTTTCTCAATTCCCACAAGAAATCTTTAAGCAATTCCTTCAAGAATTTCTCCAGGAATTCTCTCAGGTATACTTTCAAGAGTTACATCAGAAATACTTTTAGGAATTCCCTTAGGAATTCCTTCAAGAATTTCCTCAGGTATTTCCTCGAAAAATTTCCTTGAGAATTAATTTCCTTGGAATTCTTCCAAGAATTCCTCCAGGAACTCCGTCAAAAATTTCTCCAGGAGCTTTCTCAGGATTTATTACAGGGTTCTCCTCAGGATTTCCTCAGAAATACCTCCAGCCACTATTACAGTAGTTCTATCAGGACTCTCCCAAGAATTTCTACAGGCATTAGGCCAGAAACTCCTCCTGGAATTTATCCAAACACACTTATAGAAATTCTTCCAGGATTTTTTTCAGGAATTGTTCTAGCAATGCCATAAAAAAATCCCCTAGAAACTTCCTCAGAAATTTCTCCAAAAGCTCCTTTGGAAATTCTTCCAGAAATTCACTCAGGATTACCCCAGGATAACCTCAAAAAAACTTCAAGGAATTCCCCCAAAAATTCATACAGGTAACCTTCCAGGAATACCCCCAGGAATTCCTAAAGGCGTTTATCAGAAATTCCTCCAGGAACTTCTCAAAAAACTCGTCCAGAAATTCGCTCAGAAATTCTTCCTAGGATTTTATCATGAAATTTTCAAGGAATTCTTAAATGGAACTTCTTCATGTTTCTCAGGATGTTCTACAGCACTTTCGTCTGAAATTCCTCCAGAAATTCCTTCAGAAATAAGTCTAGGAATTTTCTACGGAATACGTACCGGCCTGAGTGACCTCTGCTGTATATAGGAGTCGTCTCCATTCTGCTCGGTCTATGGCTGCGTGACTGCGTGAATTCCTTTACTAATCCTCTCATAAATTTCTCCAAGAATTCTCTCAGGAGGAGTTCCTCAAAGTTTTTTCCAGGGATTTCCAAAGGATTTCCTCCAAGAACTCCTTCAGGAATTCTTCCAGGGGATTTTCCTCAGTAATTCTCTTAAAAATCCACTCAGAAGTTTATCAAGAAGGAATTCTTACAGAAATTCCCCCGAGAATTCGTTCAGGAACACCTTCAAAAACTCTTCCAGGGTGTGGAGCGGACCTGGTGTGATGGTTAGAACACTTGACTATCACGCTGAAGACCTGGGATCGAATCCCACTCCCGACAAACTCGCAAAATATGAGTTCTTCCTTCGGAAGGGAAGTAAAGCGTGGGTCCCGAGATGAACTAGTCTAGGGCTAAAAATCTCGTTAATACAGATAAAAAAAACTTTTCCATGACCTTTACTAGAATTTTTTCGAAAAAATCCCTCAGAATAAAAAATAAAAATAAAAAAACACTTTCAAAAATTACCAGAAATTCTTCCATGAATCCTCAGGGTTCCCTCAAGAATATTTTCAGGATTTTTTCCAGGTATTCTGCCAAGAATTATCCTAGGAACTCGCTCAACTCTATCAGGAATTCCTCGAAAAAATCCCCCAGGAATTTCTCCAGGAACTTCCTCAAGATTTCATTGAGGGTTCTTCTCGTGATTGTCTCCAGGAATTTGTTCAGGAATACCTCCAAGAACTCCCTCAAAAATACTTCCAGCAATTCACTTAGGAATAACTTTAGAAATATCGTCAGGAATTCCACCTTTGAGATATTGTTCACCTGAAATTTCACCCAGAAACTAATTTTTATTCCTCCAGATGATAAACTCTTGAGATCTCGCTAAAAAAAAGAATCTAGTCTAGACTGTATACCACAATCATAGTCATTTCTGTGCAGTTTAGTGCTTCATACTGTGCGCCAGCCACAATGATCTGATCAACATTTAAAATCCGAGCCAATGATGTATAATTTATTCCACTACTGAGCCATGACCTTCAGTGGCAATCGCCACGCTAAATTCTAAACTGTGCTCCGAACCTCGTCAGCTGTTATCCTGCCTCCCTCCCCCCGTCAATAATGGGGATTCACTGCCGTTAATTATTGAAATTACTCCAAAGTCACACAAAGCACATATCATTATCGACAGCTTGAAAGGCCTGCAATTACTTGCGCTCTGGGTCCGGACCGAAGTCATCGTCATCTCGTAGCACACGTCACACCAGAGACCACTAACCGATCGTCGTCGTCGTCGTTTCAGCCTGAGCTGAGCCCATCAGAATCGTCGAAGGGGTACAATTTAGTTTAGTGTGGCGGCGAATCCAATTGGCTGTAATTATCTCCTGGGCCCGTGCGGCAGTGTTGTTTGGAGCGGCACACGATCCCCTTCGCGGTTCCTATCGGAACTGGCGGATCTTCATTGCTGCGCACATCACCTCAACCGCCCGCCGTCGTTTTAGACCGTTTTGCTTTGTGTTTCAGTCGATGGTTGTCACCAAACTGTAGTATACCTTGCATTGGCTTTATCTTTACCGTAGAGAGGAGGGAATTTGATCTGCTAGGAGAAGGTTAGTCACCCCGGAATCATATTGTAGCATTTTGGATAATTTGACTAGACTGTGAAAGTGTTATTTTTATAAAAAAAATTACCCAATAATGTAGCCATACAGCAGTTGCATTGCATCAAAGGTGAGCTCGTTCCATGCTAGTACCACACTCAGACTGACACAATCTTTTTCTTTTTCATATATTTTTCAAATTTTATATTAATTGTCATACTTCTTCCTTTGTTTTGAAAAACAACTTATTTCCAGTTCACTGTACTTCACTCTTAAACTCGAATACTTTGCCAACGAATGAGTGAGTGACTGGCTGACAGACAGATTGGAATTGCATATCGATACCGATAATTATATGGCGCGCTACCACCTCTCCTTCTCGCCATTTTCCACCCTGATCGTTCGGTTTGGCGCTCATTAGCACCAGATATTGGGAATTGATTAGTCCGCGCAGGAAGGTGGATGCTAATTAATGCGCGATATTTATTTGCGACGGGCATTGCTGAGGGTTTAGGTCATGATCGACGACGGTTGATAGAAGGCGAAGATTATGTACACCGGCAATAGCTAAACTTGACAGTGATCATTCAGCGGGGAATACTTTTGAGCACGCAAGGGTTGGTTTTATGATGGGCTAACGTTTAGTACAATATCACATTGGAACGAAGTCGTGATATGCTCCTGTGTAGGCCCTTTTGAGGTTGAGACTGTCGCTAAACCTGAACAAACTTTTTCAAGCTAAGGGCAGATAATACCAATGAAGAACAGATAATCTAAACAGAATTACTTCGCAGATCAGCAGATGTAACACACAAAAAAAACTTGAATGCCCAAGCGTAGAGCTGTAATATAGTCACTTCGAACTTCCCTAAAGTATTGCTGGATGATTTAATTGTTGCGAACAACCTAAGGGAAGATCGGGTACCGTACACCGGGGACAAATTGATCTCCAGGTCGAAATTGATCAGATGTTTTTTCGGTAAATACATCATAGTTTAAATAGTTTTCATAAAAGTTTCCGTTAGTATCCCGAGCAGGAATGAATAACTGACACATAGTTGCAGCATACCGGTATCATACCAAGACAAGGTATTGGTTGGTTACCCAAGTATTGAAAATAACTTAATATAGTATTTTGTAGGTATTGATAAAATACATCAACGAGTTATTGGTTTGATGTTGAGGACTGCTTGAGGTATTATTCAATTATGGATAAATCGCTATTTGTATACAAATACCTATAGGTATTCGGTTTTCCATAACTGAGTTTGGTATTCTTCAGCTATTTTTTTTTCTGCTCGGGATCTGATCCCAATAGCACGATTCTGGAAAGGAAACAGTTTAAGGTTTGCCTTATCTAACGAAAAAACGTCTGATCAATTTCAACCCGGAGATCGATTTGTCCCGGGTTTACGGTAACTAACCCCGGTTGGAACTTTAGTCGTTGGTTGACAGAAAAGAAGAAGGGTTGCTTCTGCAAATCTGAACTTCTGTTCTCCAGAAGGAGTGGCTCACAACAGCGTCTGTTTTCCATGTAAGGGTAGCTTATCGATGTTCGAGTGCCAGCCCAGCTAGCAATTTGGTTTCTATATCGAAATTGCAACTGAAATAGTCACACATATATAGCACCAAAGAAATCGTATGCAATGCACGAAACAGGCATATACATACTATAGTGGAAGCCATATCAAAACATATATACGATTCCACGCAACATGATTTACGATTTCTCTAAAAAATTCTACGATTTCCCCGAGTTTCTCCGTCTAAATATACGATTAGCATGGTCTTATTGCGATTGAGTGTACCGATATACGACTCAAGACTTTCAAATATGAAAAAAAATAATTAGTGTTCAATGGGAATCGAACTTAGGTCCTTTGATTGAGAACTGCGCGTTATTTCTATTGGCTATATTGCGAAGTTGGAGGTATAGAGTTCAAAGTGAATGGAATGAAACGAATAAAAATTAGCATGATACGGTGCGAGACTTGTGGTGGGAGCGTTGTTGGTGTGCATTGAGTGACACCAAATGTGGTTCCTTGCAAGAGGCTTGGAATTCACATCGTTGTTTGAATCTATACACCACTTATTATAATATATAGCATATACAGGAGATGGCCAAAATGTTTGGGATAATCAACTTTTTTTCTCTCACAAAAAAGTTCAACAAGCCATAACTTTTCATAGAGCGCATCAGAAAATCTCAAATTTTGACTGTTTGTCAACCTATTATGTGTGCATCATTGGTACAAATTTGGGCTCGATTGATTAATATTTCGCAAAGTTAGAACCGTTCGGGTAAAACACTATTTTTCAGACATCTCATTTTTGAGGTGTCATATCTCGGAAACCAGTGAACCGAATTGAATGAAATTTTGAACGTACACTAACAATATGTAAATGCTTCACAAGCTATTAAAACATAGGTACTTTTTAAACGTTGAAAAAAATTATCATGGATTGACACTTTTTGGATTTTTCTCGAAAAAATGTAATATTTTTACATCAATGTCAATAAATTTTAGTGTTGATATCCAAAGATTTTCCACTTCTGTTCCCAAGTTATCTCTAATTAGATATATTAGAGCCTGTTTAGATTGAAGGAAGAACACATTTAGTAATTTTTGTGTGGTATTGTAAATTTAACTTATTTTCCTCTATATGGGTAAAAATTTCAATCCGGTATAACTTCGCCGTGAGAAAATATAACATTTTATAACGTCGTATTAAGTACCTATCAATATATTGTTGATAAACGTTAAAAAATTCATTCAATTCGGTTCACTGGTTTCGGAGATATGACAGTTCAAAAATTAGTTGTCTAAATAATAGTGTTTTACCCGAACGGTTCTAACTTCGCGAAAAATTAATCAATTGAACCCAAATTTGTACCAATGATGCACACATAATAGGTGGGCAAACAGTCAAAATTTGAGATATTTTGATGTACCCTATGAAAAGTTACAGCATGTTGAATTTTTTTGCGGGAGAAAAAAAGTTGCCTATCCCAAACATTTTGGTCATCCCCTGTAAATAGAATGTAAACCTACATGTTTGGTTGAAATTATTGCTACCATAGTTGGCATGTGTCAACAACAACAAAAAAAACCATTTTGTGATGAATATAAAGTTTTCCTCTTTTCATACAAATATGTAAAAAAAAACATTTACGATTTCCGAGATGAAGATTCGACTATTAAAATTGCAGTAACAATCATATGCAACTGTATGCGACGCAAGTATGACAAACGATCAATATACAATATTCTTATCGTTGTATACGATTGCACCGATTTTGATCATATCTCTGGGAAGGCGGCTCGGTTTAGCAGATTTATATGTATACGATGTAAAGCGACAATTTTCACGACGCAAAGAAATCAAATATACGATGCTACCGAACTTGAAGCTCAACATTATGATTTGTTACGATTCTATGCGATTCTGTGTGATCCTACCGATAGTATCTAGCACCTTTTATAATCGGTGGCGACTGTATGAAACGAACTTGAAATTGTAATTTCATTTTGCATAAAGTGCGATTTCATGCAATCATTATACAGCGCAACATTTTTTTGTCTCAAAAGCAAACTTATGTGTCTCCAAAGAGTTTTGGGCCGCTGAATCCGAATCCGGGCTCAGATTTGCTCCTACATGTAACAATTTTGAGCTATACCTCAATTTATAGGGCAAAATATGCGATTCTGGGCTTTTTTGACTGCAAGTTATTAAGCATGGAAATATTTTTTTAAGCAATCAAAAGGTTAATTGGTCAATTACCATCTAAATTAACGACTCATGCAAAATATTTCGTTTTACCTTATCAAATTTAATAGATTTAAGCATTTTATGTTAGTATGAAAGCTTGCATGCAACTTTTGGAGGGTGACTTGTATGGGAAATATCGTACCTAACATAAATCGATTAACACTATCAAATTCGATTTGGTAAAACGAAATATTTTGCATGAGTCGTTAATTTAGATGCTAATTGACCAATTAATCTTTTGATTGCTTAAAAAAATATTGCCATGCTTAATAACTTACAGTCAAAAATGCCCAGAATCGCATATGTTGCCCTATAAATTGGGGTATAGCTCAAAATTGTGAGGTCTTGGAGCAAATCTGAGCCCGGATTCGGATTCAGCGGCCCAAAATCTGTCAGAGGCACATAAGTTTGCTCTTGAGACAGACCAAAAGCTAATTTTTGTTACGCGGTGTTACATATTATTATACAATTCTGATTCAATATATGAAATTATACGTTTTTTTTCCACACAATGGTTTACGATATGTGCACTGAACGAAAATCCCCGCCACAAATTGAATGAAAACTGCCTCATCCGAGCCCCATGCCTAAAATCAGAACATTTTTGGATTTTTGTCATTCAAAAGCTGATCTGACAGAATCAAAACAGACGGTATGAAAATCATCCAAAGCGACCACTATAATCATACTATTCAGAATCAAAACAAATCTGGACATGGATGATTTTCATTCAAAACCCATCCAGTTTACCGGTTGAAATGTGAATGAAAATCTTTACGAAAGTATATAGACATTGTTCACTACAGAATACAATTTCAATTGATTTAAATTCTTCATTAAACAACTAATATTACAACCATCACAACCAGTTGACAATTGCCCTTCGCGCGCGTCAGACGTTTTTCACGTAACTCAAGCTTCTCACAATTACTGTTGAAGCACAAGATGTCTTCGTTCAGGAAGAATACTCTTGTAGTGGACTTCAGTGTCTTGCCGAAGCGCATACCAATGGATCGGGTGGAGGAGTTCCTCAAGAATTTCGTTAAAATCGATATGGCCGATGTAAGGAGCGTCCAACTGCATACTCTACGAAACTGTGTGTACCTCGAAATGCACAACGCAGGCGTGCCCCCTCGTCTAGCAAAACAGCATCATCTACGATACTCAAAGTCATCTCTATCACTAACGAAGTGTGGAAGAACTATTTTGCTGGACTACCGAACGGGGTAAGAGTAGTACGTATGATGATGGAGAAGCCGGTGCCGTCTCACATCAAAATCGACAATCAACCTTCGCTTGTCACATACCCAAACGGCGAGGCACTCAAATCATCGTCTGTGCACGAGAAGGAAGGAGAACAAAAACACGTGGAACAGAAATCAAAGTTTACTGCTGTACATCCTGCAAACGGTGATGATCAACAAACGCTGCCGATTGAAACTGATGACGATCACGACGACGACAACAATAGTGAAACCGATGAACAACAAACGACTACGAAGCGGCGGCTGTCAACCCGAACATCGAGTGATGACAATGATGCAGAGCGAACGCATGACGAGAACCAAGAACCAGAAAACAGTAAAGAACAAGAAGGAAAAGAGCAGTGCGAGTCTTCTGATTTTGGCTGGAGAATGACCCGATCGAGAAAATGCAAGAAAACAGATAAAAGCTAAATCTCCCAAAATAGCTATAGAAAAATTAATTAGTGAAATTTCTTGTATGTCAGATTCACCATGTAATTTGAATTGTTATATTTATTGAATTTTCAATTGGGCACGAATGCACCTTATGTGTAAAGTGTCGATAATAAAATTGAAGAAAAAAAAAACCATCACAACAAGTTAGAAGGAATCTGATTTCAATTTCACTCGAACTCGTTGAAATGGTTGTAATATTAGATGTTTGGAAAATAACAATGGAACAAACTTTGATGTATATGAATTAACTTTCATGTAAATTTTATTGGTTTTTATTATAAGAAATCACGTTTAACATTAATACACATTCAATTTCACTCAAATATATCACTATTCTGCATCAAAGTCGAACACATTTGCACGACGCACTTTTTTCCGCGACCACTTCAACGTTGATTTTGCCATTATAAACTGGCATAGGATGGCGCACCAACAGCAAAATGAAAAAACAATCTTAAATTTTTATTACTTTCAGAATGGGGAACATGCAGACAATTAAAATACAAAAAGTAAACAAGAATCCCTCATTATTGTTCAGTAAATCATTCAATCGCGATTGTCATTCAGTTTTAGAAATCACCGATTGAGCCCTGGATTGAGCGCACACGATTGAATGAGAATTCATATTTTGAGTGGTGAAAATTTTCGTTCAGTGATTGAATGATTTTCGGTATGAAGCATGGAGGAAAATGCTTTCCGATGGTTTTTTGATGCTAATCATTCACAACAAACCCCGAGCGAAAAATCATTCATTTATTGTGTCAATTTTAGTTTTATTACAGGATGATTTTGGTTCAATCGAAGGCAGTAAATTCATTCTGCTGAGAAATCTTCAAAAATTCAGATTTTGCGGGTCTGTATCGCATTGAATGAAGAATAATTCTTTGAACGGCGCACGTTTTCGTTCAGTGTGGTTACTAAATTTTTGAATTTACTAAAATTTGTCATTTTTTGATATACTGTGCATTTTACCCATCATAAAAAGTATCTGAACCTAATGCTAATTTAAAACAATTTCCAGAAAAAGATAGACAATTTTATGAGGAAAAACTTTGCCGAAGACAACATGGCGTTTTTTTCTATTCGTTTTTAAATTATTCACAATTTACTATTTGGTGAAATTTGAATTTTTAGGTATTGTTCAAAAAATGTCACATAAGAACTTCCCAAAAACACATTCAAACCCACGACTTCGTATTCGCTAGACTGGCGCTTTAACCAACTAAGCCACAGAACAGGTAATGATTTTGCGGAATAGAAAGCCAAACTTACTCCGAAGCCACACCGTGAACAATCCTCTTTCACTAACCCATCTCTATTTCGCGAGTTAGCTTAAAAGTTCTGGTTAAGAATCCCTGCTATCGGAACCTGCAATGACGGCTGACTTAAATGCTTCACCCAAATCATGTATCTAATCACATTTCTGAAAAAAATAAATTAGAATTCATAAGTTATTCATTGCCCACAACCAATGACCTTCTACAAACTTACAACTGTAGATTTTTAGCTTAAAGCTTAAAGAATTCACAAATTATTATCGAATGCACTTTGTTATATGTAGGAAGAATGTATTATTGTCTCTCACCACCTCGTGGTCCTTCGCTACTCCTACATACTTGATCGTTGTGACACTGATAGGCGATCCACTGCTAACGATGAGTTCACAATCACTCGTTGGGTAAGTGCTACTGGAATACCTTATGAAATTCCATAAAAAGTATACTTTGGAGAAATTCTATTAAATAACCGTTGAGAAACTTTTGATGGAATGATTCTCTAGAGAATTTACCTATGATTTGCTGTAAGGACTTTCGAAAGGAAGTCTGGAGGAAATTCTCAAGAGTTGTTAAAAGAATTCCGATAAGAATATCTGTAGCTCTTCTTCAACGAGAAAGTGCTTGATGGAGAAATTTCGGTTTATATTCTGAGCGATAAATGACTGCAAGACAGGCAAACAGTTCCTAGCACAGACATCAAAATGCAGCCGTCTTGCACTAAAATCCGATTCGGAATGCCCTATTAGGAATGGTTTTCCTAGACAAAACCAATCTATGATGATGAGATTGCTCCAGAAATTTTGAATAATAGTTTCAAGGAACAGAATTATAAGCGTGTAATTCGTGTTGAGTTTTAACACCATTTGACATTTATGCATAATCTCTTCGGAGCACAACTGGACATAATTCATTCGAAAGGTAACGTCCGTTGATTTCCTTACATAAAATATAGTCATCTTCAGTTCTAGTACCGAGTTCTACTACACTACATTTGGACTTTTCCATTACCCAAATTTCGTCTCCCTCATCCTCAAATACGTGTCACTATTCATGGACGCGCCCCTAGCGCCAACAACGCCGTTCTGCCAATGATTTACTACGGCGATGCCATCATAAGCATCGATTTCCCGCGCGAGCTCGCTCTAAGCTTCTCTGCGATTGCATGTTTTCTCACACCCCATAACTCGCTCTCGCCTCGATGCGGGACCACAGAAGTGCGCCCATAAAAACCAATACAACACCTTAGGTTTGTAGGCCGTGAACGATCAATGGGTTGGAACCGAGAATGGCGCTTCCACTCAGCTGACGGACAACGGACAAGATCACGTTGCCAGAGGTAGTAGGTACCTACAAAGAGTCCAACAAGATCTCGTAAAACAAAAGAGAACTGACAGGGCTCGGCGACGGTGACGACGACCGAACGGACGGCACGCAAAATGTATGACTCTGACACCTCACTGGTCGCTTTCACGCAATCCAAGAACTAGGTATGGTACATCTACTCCGACAGAGCGATGGACTACGACGGACGACCGATGGATTGGTCATAAATCAAGTGCCGGGAAATTGGAATAACGAGATCACTGCACGAACGCAAACAATACATCGCATCGCATGGACTATAGCTGGACCTGGATAGAGGCCGAGATGCCATAGGTAAACACCCATAACAATTTGAAGAATTTGGATAACTATAGGAATCATGGCCCGGCTACTAAAACGAGCAACGATGTTCAACGTGATGCAAAGTATGTTCCTGTCACTCCATAAACAGCACGTGATCTGCTTCTGGCTTGCCGCGTGAGTGCTTTCTCAAATTATATATAAGAAGGTATTCGTGAGTACGGTTCGGTGGTGAGGGAATCAGCTATCGTGTTCATATGGCTGCTCAATTGATCGTGAACATTTGTGTGAACGGTAGTTTGATTGGGTAATTCATTTACCCATTGATATACGAATGGATCTACTTATCGAATGTCTAATGCAAGCGCACTCGTTGAAACAGGTGACCAGATTCGAACGCCCTGCTGGGACGAATGATTTTGCTCCTTAAAGGCCTCATTACACAAGCCAAACATTTGCTCCAAAGCCAACTTGCTGGTAAAACTTGTAATTCTTCATTACACCAATAAACCTTATCTGAAAATGTTTCAATAATTAATTACACAGCGCAACATTTTTTTGTCTCAAGAGCAAACTTATGTGTCTCCGAAGGATTTTGGGCCGCTGAATCCGAATCCGGGCTCAGATTTGCTACAACACGTCACAATTTTGAGCTATACCTCAATTTATAGGGCCAAATATGCGATTTTGGGCTTTTTTGACTGCAAGTAATTAAGCAAGGAAATATTTTTTTTAAGCAATCAAAAGGTTAATTAGTCAATTAATATCTAAATTAACGACTCATGCAAAATATTTCGTTTTACCTAATTAAATTTGATAGATTTAGGCATTTAATGTTAGTATGAAAACTTGCATGCAACTTTTAGAGGGTGACTTGTATGTGAAATATCGTACCTAACATAAATCGCTTAAAACTATCAAATTTGATTTAGTAAAACGAAATATTTTGCATGAGTCGTTAATTTAGATGTTAATTGACCAATTTATCCTTTGATTGATTAAAAAATATATTTCCATGCTTAATGGCTAGCAGTCAAAAAAGCCCAAAATCGCATATTTTGCCCTATAAATTGAGGTATAGCTCAAAATTGTGACGCGTTGGAGCAAATCTGAGCCCGGATTCGGATTTAGCGGCCCAAAATCTGTCGGAGACACTTAACTTTGCTCTTGAGACGGACCAAAAGTTATTTTTTGTTACGCTGTGTTATCGATGCTTGCGGCCAAACCAAACGAGTGGAAGTTTTGCTTAATTCCAAAAGCTATAGTGTACAAATTTTGGCGTGAGTAAGATATGGACAAATTGATGAGAAATTCGAGAAGAAGTTGCTCGTCCTCTCGATGAGACTCGAACTAACAACTCTTACTCACAAGACAAACGCGTTAATACTAACCACGAGCAGATTCAAAGATGCATACGACTCAAAAGCACAAGGCTTTACATATACAATAGATGCGTAGTTTGGGTTTTTTTTGCGACCTGCAATAAAAACAACTTACTTTTTAATCGAATTTAGGTTCACTCCGATCGTCAGATACAGAGGATCTTAACCAAACGATGCTGTAGTGGATCACTTGATGATTTATTTATTTATTTGCTACTACATCTCTGACAAAATTGTCACACAGATTGTTTTAACAAAAATTTAATCCTATTCTTAAAAACTAGTTTACTTATATTAAAATCGAAGACGTCACACACTTGATTAACATTGGCGTAACTAGGATTTTTTCCTGGAGGGGGCCAGGGGGGGCCTGACTTGAGATGAATTTTAAGCGGGATGGGCGCCCGATAGGTGAATATGCAAATCAGTATTGTAGTTTTGTGTAATCAAAATGACTGTTTTAGATTTGTTCATAGTAGCGTAAACTATATGAGTACGAACAATTCTTCCAAGATTTTGTTTTCCATTGCTTGCTTCAGTGATTCCATCATGGCTTCTTCCAGAAATTCAATCAAGAATTCATCTAGGGATTCCACTAGACATTTTTTCGAGGATTTTTCCTGGGATATCTTTAGTGGTTCCTCCAGTAATTGTTCCAGAGCTTTTTTCGAGGTTTCCTTCAGGAATTTTAACAGAGATCCTTTAAGGTATTTCTGCAAGTATTCAGAGATTTCTACAGGAATTTCTCCATATACTTATGCCTTTCAGAATTCCACTAGAGATTGCCCCAATAATTACATCTGGAATGATTCGAAGTATTTCTGCAGAAAAGTATTCCTGAAATTATCTTAGAAAGTTTTACTTAGCGATTATTAAAAAATACTCCAAGAATTGCTTGAAAAATTTGTACAAAAAACTCTTAGGCATCCCAGTTTCCTTTCAGCAATTACTGTAGACATTGATTTCTTCAATTTTTTATCCAGGAATATTCCTACAAAAATTCTTCCAGGTATTCGCTAAGAAAGCTCTCCTGAGATTCCATTAAGAGTTCCTCATGGGGCTTGCTTCCGGGATTCCTCATCGGGTTTCTTCAGAAATTACTTCAAGAGTTCATCCAGGGATTCACCGGAAATTTCTTCTGTTATTCTTACATAAACGAATTCCGAGATTATTTTAAACATTTCTAGAAGAACTCATAAAGGGGATTCCTTCAGAAACTCCCGCAGGAATTAATCCAGGATTTCAGGATTTCCTCAGGAATTTCAGCGATTTCTTCAGTATTTCCCCTGAGAATTCTTCAGAAAATCCTCCTGGAATTCCCTCAGATATCGAACTTTGTATTTCATCAGGAATGAATCTTGAGATTCCTCCAGGAACTCCTTCGGAAATTCCTCCCGGATTTTTTTTCAAGAATTATACCAGGTATTCCTTCTGGCATGCCTCTAGGATTTCATTCAGGCTTTCTCCAGAGACTTCTGCAAGAGTTCTACCAGGAATTTATTCAAGTTTGGATTCAAGTTTGGATCCATTCTTCCATGAATTCCTCCGAAAATTCTTCCAGGGTTTCTTCCAAGAATTAAACCAGGAATTTCTTCTCTAGGGTTTCCTCTGCACATTCCTCCAGGATTTATATCATGGATCCCTCCAGGAATTCCACCGATGATTCCTGCAGTAATTCCTTTCTGAATTCCTCTAAAAATTTCTCCAGGAATTTCTTCAGAAATTTCTCCATGGATTCCTTCCAGAATTCCTCTAGAGATTCTTCCAGGAATTCATTCAGGGATTCTCAAGATATTCATTTAGGGATTCCTCCTGGAGTTCTTCCATGTATAGTTCCACGGAATTTCCCCAAGATTTCCAATAGAGATTTGTCCAGGAGTACCTCCTGAGGTTCTCCCAGAAATTGTTTCAGGGATTCCTCCAGGTTTTTTTTGCAAGAATTCCCCCAGGGATTCTTCCAAGTAATTCTCTAGAAATTCCTCTAAGGATGCCTCCAGGAATTCCTCACGAGGTTACTTAAGAATTACCCCAAGAATCCCTTCAGAAAGTCCTCCAGGAATTTATCCAGGAACTCCCATAGGAATTCCTTCAGCAATTACTACCGCAATTCCTTCGGGAATTCCTCCGGGAATTCCTCCAAAAATTTCTCTGCGAATTCCTCTACAAATTTCTCTTAGATTTTTTTACAGAAATTACTCTAGGAGTTTCTTCATAAATTTCTCTTGGAATTTCTTCAGAAATTTCTTTTGGAATTTCTTAAGAAATTCCTCCATTAATTGCTACCAAAATTTTTTTCGAGATTCCTCCAGGAGTTCATTCAAGAATTCTTCTAGGGATAGTTCCAAGGATTTTCCCCAAAAATTCCTTTACAGATTAATCCAGCAATTCTTCCTGGGATTCCGTAAGGCATTTGTCCAGAACTTCCTGCAGTAATTTATCCAGAGAACTTTCCATGCATTCCTCCTGCGGTTTCTCCAAAAATTTTCCAGAATTTCTCCAGAAATTTCTCTAAGGATTGGTCTAGGAATTTTTCAAGAGTTTTCTTTAGAAATTTCTCCTGGAAGTTTCTCCATGGACTCATCCCGGGATTTCTCCAACAATTCATCTAGAGATTGCTTCGGGAGTTCTTCTAAAAACTCCAAACTCCACTAGATTGCTCCCAGAATTCTTCTGAAAACTCCACCAGGAACTCATCTAGTCCAGGGATTTTTCAAGGAAATTCCCCAGGGTTTCCTCCAGGGATTTCTTATGGAATTTCTCGAGAGATTCCTCCAGGAATTGATACAGGCATGTCTCCAGGAATTTATCCAGGGGTTCTTCCAGGCATTCCTCCAGAAGTTCCTCCAGAGATTTCTATAGGGATTCCTCCAGGCATTAATCCAGGATTCCTTCAGAAATTACTACCGCAATTGCTCCAAGAACTTGTCTAGAAAATCCTCCAGGGATTCATTTAGAAATTACCCCTAGAATTCCTCCCGGAGTTTATCCAAGAAATATTCCAATAATTCTTCCTGGGATTCCTGAATGATTTCCTCCTGAGATATCTATTTATTTTTATTTATTTATTTGACAACATCTTCGGTTGAATGGCACAAAGACTGATTAGCTAGACTAAATTCTATTTTTAAACACTAATTTACTTATATTAAAATCAAACGAGTCACACACATCATTAAACAACCTACAACACGATTCAAACGGGCTGTGATATCCGTAATCCGAACGATGAATGGGAATCCACAGCTATCTTGAATTACGAAGGCGGCGGGCTGGAGCGTAGAAGTGCAAGTTGCTAAGAAGACAGCTGCAATCGATTTTGCCGGTGACCACACCGGTGCCCACGTCTCTAGGAATTCCTTCAAAAAATTTTCAGGAATCCTCCAGGAAATCCTCAAGTTATTCTTTTAAAAATTTCCCCAGAAATTCTTTCTGGAATTTATTCAAGAATTAATTCAGGTATTCCTCCTGGCATTCTTCCAGGATTCCATCCAGACATTACTCCAGGGACTCCTCCAGGAGTTCTACCACGAATTTCACCAAAAATTACCCCAGGTATTTCTTCAGGAATTCCTTAAGGAATTTCTTCGGAAATTCGTACAGCAATTACTTCAGGAATTGTTCCAGGAATTCCTCCAGAAATTCTTCCAGGGTTTCCCCCAAGAATTAATCCAGGAATTTCTTCTCCACGGTTTCCTCTACACATTCCTCCAGGAATTATTTCATGGATTCCTCCAGAAATTCCACTGATGATTTCTCCAGTAATTCTTCCAGAAATTCCTTCTGAAATTGCTCCTGTAAGTCCTCCAGAAATTCCTCTGGAAATTTCTCCTGGAACTCCATTAGAAATTCTTCTCAGAATTCCTCTAGGAATTTCTCTAGGAATTTCTTTAGGAATTTCTCTAGGAATATATTCAGAAATTTCTCCATGGATTCCTTCCAGAATTCCTCTAGAGATTCTTCCAGGAATTCATTGAAGGATTCCTCAAAGAATTGATTAAGAGATTCCTCCTGGAATTCATCCATGAATAGTTCCATGGAATTTCCCCAAGATTTCCTATAGAGATTTGTCCAGAAATTCCTCCTGAGATTCCACCTGGAACTTGTCCGGAAGTTCCTCCAGGAATCCCTCCTAAGGTTACTCCAGAAATTTGTTTCAGGGATTTCCCCAGGGTTCTTTCCAAAAATATCTCCAGGGATTCGTTCAAGAATTTCTGTAGAAATTTCTCTAAGAATTTTTGCGGGAATTCCTTATGAGGTTTCTTCAGAAATACCCCAGGAATTCCTTCACAAAGTCCTTCAGGAATTCATATAGGAATTCCTCTTGGAATTCCTGAGAAATTACTACCGCAATGTCTCCAGGGGCTCCTCAAGAAATTCCACCAAGATTTACCGCAGGTATTTCTTCAGAAATCCCTACAGGAATTTCTTCAGAAATTGATCCAGAAATCCCTCCAGGAATTTCTTCGGAAAATCCTACAGCATTCCTCCAGGAAATTCTGCAGGAAATCCTTTAGAGATTGCTTCCGATATTCTTTCAGGAGATTCATCAGGAAATTCTATAGAAATTTTTCCAAGGGATTCCTCCGGAAATTCTTGCAGGTTTCCTCTAGGAATTAATCCATGAAATTCAACTCCAGGGATTCCTCTAGAAATCCGTCCAAGAGTTATTTCACGGGTTCTTCTAGAAATTCCACCAGGAATTCCTCCAAGAATATACCAGAAATTCCTGCAGGGATTCCTCTAAGGATTTTTCCGTGAGATTCCTCCAAGAATTCCTCCAGAAATTCCTTTGGGAATTCTTCTAAAAATTTATCTTGGAATTTCATCAGAAATTTCTCTAATGCTCCACGAACTTCTCCAGGGATGCCTCCTTCAGAAATTTATCCATTAACTTTTCCAGGGAATCCGCCAGGAATTTGTCCAGAAAATTTTCTAGGATGTCCTCCAGAAATCCATCTTGGAATTGCTGAGAAAATTTGCTTATGATTTCACAAAAAAATGTGTCTATGATGCTTCGTTCTTGAGTTATGATTTTTCAAAGTAGGTGGTGTCTGTGGAAAATGTTTATTTTTCACTTCAGTTTGTCGGAAAATTAGGCGACCCTGATTTTTTTTCAATTTAGTTTTTCAAATATATATGATTCCTACCTAATTTCATTAAGCTTCAGAACCTTCGTACCAATTTGTACGATAATAAAAAAAAAATCCCCTAATGCTCCAGGCATTAGTCCAGGAACTTTTCCAGAGATTCCGCATGGAATTTTTCCAGAAGGTTCTCCCGGATTTCCTCCAGAAATACATCTAGGAATTCCTCCTGTGTTTTCTTGAAGAATTCCTTCAGGGATTCCTCCAGGAATGCATCCAGATTCATCTAAAAAAAATTCTAGTAATTTCTAGAGGGATTTCTGATGCGGATTCTTCAGATTTTCTTTCCTGAAATTCCTAGCATAATTGCTCTTCGAATTCCTCCAGGAATTCATCCAGGGATTCCTCCAGGTATACTTTCAGAAATTACTCCAGGGATTCCTGCAGGTATTGCTCCGAGAATTCTTGTAATGATTTGTTCCGAAATTTCTCTCGGTATTTTTTTTTTAATTTATTCAGCGGTTAGTTAAAAAATTACAGTATTCCGTTCATAATGTTTTGCAAGGATTCACCCCAGGATTTTTTTAGGATTACTTGTAGATTTGTTGAATAATTTGAAGGATTTCTAGAGGAATTCCTCCAGCGATTTGTATTGAAATTCTCTTAGATAATTTTAGAGGGACTTAGAAGCCAAAAAATTCTCCAAGAAGTCATCCAGGAATTCCTACACAATTATCTCATGAATACCAAGTCTTTTACAAGTCCAATCATGAATATCTTCAAGATTACGATTACCCCTTGCAGCACCAGCTTTTAAATGTATTAAAACTTCCTCAATGACCATTTGAATTTGTGCGTTGTTTGATAGATGCAAAAATACCCCTGGCCCACGAAATAAACGAAATTAATAGTCACCTCCAGCATGGTTTTAATGAATACACTCGCGTTTACGCTTCAGCTACGTACATCTATTCTCACTAGGAATTCAAAACATTTTGCTGGAATACCATTGCAAATTCAACCAGATTTTTTTCCCACATGATACTTGATTTCCATAAAGAAGCACTTAACCATATTTTGCAGTAATGCTGCTAGAAAATTCAAAGATTCTTAAAGATACCCATCCAGGAATTCCTGGAAATTATCATTTAGATTTAATTTCTCAGTTGAGAATTGTCTCCAATAACTGTCAATTTAAACACCTATTATGCCAAATAAATTTCTATTATAGATCTATTTTTGTCACCACGACAGTGGTTTTTAGATTTTTTCTAATTTCCATGTATAAAGTCATGACAAATTTCTGGGGGGGCCTGACGGATTCTGGGGGGGGCCTGGCCCCCCTGGCCCCCCCTATAGTTACGCCAATGTTGATTAAACAATCTACAACAAAAATCCAACGGGTTAAACAGTCCGTAGTTAGTGCGGTGGCCAGGAATCCACAACAGTTGCCGATTCCGGAGCTGACGAGTAGGCGTGTAGAGCCTTACGTTTTCGAGAAGGGAGGTGCAATCGATATTGCCCTTGATGACATAAAAAATGAAAAGTCTTTGCAGCATAATACGACGACTTGCTAGCGGTTGTAGACTTATAAGTGCACATCGTTGCTCGTAGGGAGGCAGTTGCACCGGGTCGTTCCATGGGAGATTCCGTAGAGCATACCTTATGAAACGTTTCTGGACTTTTTCGATACGGTTGACATTGACATCCTAGTATGGTGCCCAGACTTGAACTCCGTATTCCAGTACGCTTCGTACTAAGGCACAGTACAAGGACTTCAAAGCATATACATTATCGAATTAAAAAGACAAAAAGACAATTACACCGTCTTCGACCTTACGGCCTCTACAGACTGAACAGTACAAACATTCGACAACGGACAACACATATAACACCCAGTGGCCCAGTGGAGAATTTTCCGTTTGACGAAAAGTTTTCCCCGACTGGAGCGGGAATCGAACCCACACTCCGAGGCTTACGAGGCACCTAAACGACTGACGCCGCTAACCGCTCGGCCACGGAGCCGTATTGCGGCGCAGGAAACCGAGCATCGCTAATGCTTTTGCAGATGTCACCGCGAGATGATCATGGAATCGAAGCTTGCTGTCAAGCACTACACCGAGGTCCTTGATCGAGCTAACCTTTTTTAGTGGCGTGTTGTTGAGGGAATAAACAAACGTAGTAGCAGGCTGGCAACGTGTGAACGTAATCGCGTTTCATTTGGACACGTTCATCTGCATTCCATTCACATTACACCAACGTGATACGCACTCGATGTCAGCTTGCAAAGCACAACAGAGACTTAATCACGCGGAAAAGTTTCAAGTCATCAGCATACAGAAACTTGTTAGAGTTGAGTTTGCTGCACAGGTCGTTGATAAAAAGGATGAAGATAAGCGGGCCAAGCGAGCCAGGACCTTGTGGAACACCAGAAGGAATGTCAAATACGTTTGATTTAGCGTCATGTACTTTGACAAACGCTTTGCGCGACGAAAGATAGGACTTCAACCATCGAATAATCCATGACGGAAGCCCAAGGCGATTTAGTTTTTCTATTGCTAAATCATGAGGCACTTTGTCGAATGCCTTGGAGAAGTCAACGTAAGTAGATGGCATCGACTTGGTTACTGTTCTATAGCTCGCTAATTATGGCGTTAGTGTATGCCATCCCGAGCAGAAAAGAATAGCAACAAAATAACATATCGAGGTATTTATCTTAAATAACTATACCTCGATATGCCCTTCATTAGGTGGACATAAGAGGCAAAATAACAAAAATGAATACCATAATTCTGCATAAATAACATCTGAAAAATAACAAGTCTTGTTATTTCAATAATAAATGCATACCATGAATTTCAAGCGCTCTATTTGTTATCCAGAAGGTATGAAAAAACAAAGTAATAACATGTCTTGCTATTAAATTTAACATTTTTTGATAGCTCCACGATGTAATAACAAATCTAGTTATTCAGTTATTTTCCCAGCTAAATCAGCAATACCACATCAATACCTAACTTTGCTCAAATACCTCTATTTGTTATTGTGGTGTTCTCATATCATTGCGTAGAATAATATAGCAATACCAACTTGTGGTATTAGAGCACAGGTTGCTCTTTGTACGGTATTTGTAAGGTATGCCCTTCTGCTCGGGATGAGGTTCGTTGTTGTGGATCGCTTTCTTACGAAACCATGTTGATAACACTGCTCGACAAAATTTTACAAAATTTGGTGTTATGGGATGAGAAAAAAAAAAAATAACAGGGGTTTGGGACCCAAGTTCTCCATACCCTAGTTTGTATGGAGAACTTGGGGTGTTCAATTGATATGCACATTAGAACTACCATACTACCAGTCTTGTGAATTGGGGTGATTGAGGCCAGCTTCCAAGTATCTGGAAACAGTCCTTCAAGCAATGAACGATTGAAAATTGAAGTGATCGGTGATGCCAACGATTGAGCACACTGCTTGATGAACATAGGTGGGATGCCAGTGCTGAGAAATATCACGAAGCTCGTTCTGCGGAGTCAAAACCAAGTTACCCATGGTGATAGCTGCAAAACCGTTCGCTACTGTAGTCTAGTTTGTTGAAATTCATTAGTAACCATGTGTTACTACGATAGCTCGCTACAGTAGATCACTAGGTTGTTGAGGGCAAATCATTAGTCCTGTTCAACGACGTAGGTTGAACTTTCTCGAAGTTGCTGTATCCTACTCTTACCCATTTGTCAACAAACGGGAAAGAGCGGGATGGAGCAAGTTCGAGAAGTTCAACCTATGCCGTTGATCAGGACTATTTACTTCCTAGTTCACTTCACTTTTCATTGGTTTTCGGTTTTTCGTTGTGGTGCACCGCGGGGCCGCAGTCGCCGGAACAAACGTGCTTTTTTGATCTGGACTTCTGACCCGATGAAATACAGCGACTTCAACAACAGCGTCTTGAGGGATTAAACGAGCTCCTCTAGTTGGATCGGGATATTCTGGGACACAGTTTCGAGGATTTCCGGGCGGGGTTTTGGTGATAAGTTGAGAAGCCTTCGCTGGAGGAATCGGTCAGGCTATTCAGGACGAGACGACGGGATGAAAGACACTTTGATTGAGTTATATTTGGATTTTCTGTGGCAGAAAGTCACTTCAGAGCTAGCTTCAGAGCAAACACGGGATTTTGATCCTACTGAAACATAGATTATGCCTTGAGAGGAACGATGCATGGGGCTATAAAAAGAAAGCCTTCGTTGGAAGAACCAGACGGGCTATCAGCAACGGGTTCTCGGGAGTAAGATCCTTCGGGTACGATGGGTCTGGGACAGGTCCTACTGATGAATCGAGATTCACCGATCTTTGGTATCGACCGTGGAATATTTTTAAAGATGGGTAACTCTCACTGAGACCGGCCCACTATTTACACCTTGTCTTCAAAAATGTTTAAGGTGCCGATTTTCTGAAAGCCCTCACTAAAAAGTAAGAAAAATGCATTTGGTTACTCAAATGGATGGACCCCCCGTTAGTTAGAGCCACAACAATTTTTGCAGACCCCTCGATTTTGGTCAAATGGTGGCTCATTTAAAACGTTATAACTCGAAATTTTCTCCAAAAACCACCTCAAAACGAATTATTGTTGAAAAGAGAAAAGATAGAGCTACTATTTACGATAACAAAAAAATGGGTCGGCCATATTGCTTTTGCCCGCCATCTTGGATTTTTAAACTAAAACATTTTTGCCTTTCTCGTACACTAAGTGTACTGGAGAGGCTATATGTTCACTCCAAAAATGACTTTTTGATAGAAGGCCCGGAGGGTCAAATCACATATACCAATCGACTCAGCTCGACGAATTGAGGTGATGTCTATGTGTGTGTATGTGTGTGCGTGTGTGTGTGTGTCTGTATGTGTGTGTACAAAAAAACTCACATCACTTTTTGGCAGTAAACCTCATCCGATTTCAATGACCGACGGTTCATTCGACGCGGAATCTGGTCCCATTGTTTCCTATTGAAAATGGTTCGGATCGGTTCAGCCGTTCCGGAGATATGGCCATTTAGGTGTTCCGGAACGGTACCTCAGGAAGGGACCAGATATGAAAGTGCATCAAACCTATGCATGCGACACATCAAACCACGGCATTTTCGATAACCTGATGAGCGGTAAGCAGAAAAATAGTCTAAGACCATATCTGAACCGGTAGTGTTCCGGAACCGGTTCTGGGCGTCCCGCTGGAAGTGGCCAAATATACAATTGTACCAAACCCATGCATGCGACACATCAAACCACGGTATTTTCGATGACCTGATGGACAATGATCAGGAAAACCATCTCAGACCATATCTGAACCAGTAGTGTTCCGGAACCCGTTCCGGGGTTCCCGCCGAAGTCGTTAAATCTGAAAGATAAACAAACCCGTACATGCGTCACATCAAATAGCGGCTTTTTAGATTACCTAATGAACGGCCAGCAAGTGTTTCGGAATCGGTTTTGAGTGGCCGGAAGAGGCCAAATGTAAAAGTAAACCAAATCCAGGCATGTGACACATCAAATCGTGGCTTTTGCGATAACCTGATGAACAGTTAGCTAGAAAATAGCCTTAAGTCACACTAAAGAGTAAAGACAATTGGTAGTGTTCCGGAATTGGTTCCGAGAGTCCCGTCGAAATTTTCAAACCCTGCATGTGACACCTTCAATTTGCAGCGTTTTTGAATTACCGATGAGCAGTTATCAAGACAATAATGTTAGACCATATTTGGTTCAGCCGGTAGTTACCCGGAATCAGATCCGAGTAGTAAAATGTAAAATTTAACCGAACCCATGGATGCGGTACATCAAATCACGACCAGTCTTGTAAACATTCGACACTTTTTACTACCTTCATTTCGTTGCCGCAGTCGGGTGTCAGTCGGCTTTGTTACATTCGTGCGCTATCGTTACCTCTTACCTACACACAACACGAGCAGTAGAACGAAGATCAATAAACATAAGAAAGGGTCAAATCAATGTCATCTGACACGATGACATGTGTCTAATTCTAGCTTTACGCATAGATTTTCAGCCAATTCCGATTATGAATGTTAATATTAGTTTATTATTGCATGTTGCATTGAATACGACACACAGATGGGCAACATAGCTCTTATTATGGAAGAAGACAGGAATAACAAAAGCCGAACCGTCCCCCGAAGCCGCTATCGTGGTGAAGTGCATTCGTTTGACATTTTTGTTTCGAACAGTAGTTTGATTGCTTGTGTTGCGAATGTGGGAGACAAAGGAGGCCGAATATTGACGAAAAGGTTCAAATGACTGTGATCTCTAACAAGACTGATCACGACTTATCGACAACCTGATGGAAACATAGGGTCAGACCACATTAGATTCCCGGTAGTGTTGCGGGTTCAGCTGTGGCTTCGAAAGTGGTTGAAAGTAAATGTGAAGCAAACCCATTCATGCGATAATATCAAATCGCGGTGATTAGGTAAAGGTGAATAAATAGCAATGAAATATTCTCAGACCATAATTGGGACAACCGGTATCCCACCGGAAATTACCAAATATTAAAATGAACCAAACCCATACATATGACACATCAGATCGCAGATTTTTTGATAATCTAATGAACGGTTATCAAGAAAATAACCTTAGATCACATTAGAGACTAGCTGTTGTGTAGCAGAACCAACGTTCATGTGAAAAATTAAATCGTGGCTTTGTTTAATGGCCTGATAAACATTAGGTATGAACAACAGTGACGAATAGGTCTACGTTCTCATATATGAGAACAAAATATAGACAAAACTAAAGCGATCTCATCAAATCGTAGCATTTCAGATTCCTAAGGTGTAAATTTATAGCAGGATGGGTCAACGTTGAAAGGAAAAATAAGAATTTGATCGCGTCAACAGAAGATGGTGGCTGTTTTAAGGAATTTTGAGCTCTAAAACTACGTAAAATAAGTGTATTTGGTATGGGAAATATGTTCGGAGTCCACCAGAGTATCCAAGATAGCGGTCCAAAGTCCAAGATAATGGCCCAGTGTTCAATTTAGTGCCTATTTTATAGGATTTTTAATTCTTGCATTATGGGCATATTTTGTATGAAAATATGTCCAGAATTCAAAATTTTTAACCAGAAAACCCAAGCTGTGCGCTGTTTTACAAGGTCTGCAATATGACTATAGTTTGAATGGGGAAGAATGCCGGTCTTCGTCCAAAACTGGTAACCAGAAAATCATAAACGACATGCCAAAATTCAATACGGCGACTATTTTATGTAATTTTAGGTGCAGAGTCCAAAAATGAATACCAGAACATCCAAGATGGTGTCTCAATGTTCAAGATGGCGGTTAGTTTAGTTGGGGTAGATATCCTGAGTCATAAAATGATGACCGGAAAATCTAAAATGACGTTTCATAATTTTGCGGCTTCATGACACTTGTTTGGTTTGAGTTTTGGATCGTTGTCTTATATTTTCTGAATATTGGATGTTATGCTTATATAAAATGTATCCATATTGAGTAGATTTAGCAAGCAGTTTTTATTTTGTAATTATGTCAATGTCATCAACATGTCGCTCGAGTTTTGTTGAAAGGATATTTTAAAGCACGAGAAAGGCACCATCACCGCTAGATGGATTAATTAGGGTTTTTTCATCATGAGGGCAACCACCGATTTTCAAAATTTTTGCATCAATTGAAAGCTGAGGCATTTATACATAACATATCAAAAAATTAGAGATGTCTTTTTCTTCTTTCAAAATTAATCTACCGTTTTGTAAATCATGCCACTTTTGCGCACTGGGGCCGGTGCCGGCTGATTACATAAATGAAGCGTTATTTCGCAGTGTTTACGAACACGAATTTAAATTCTGAACCCACTAATGGATGGTTTAAGCTTTTCAAAACACTAAAAAAGTTATGAAAGCTATGCCCGCATGATTAAAAAACAGTCAAAAACTGAAACGGACCTCCAATTTGGCCAAATTTTGCGGCACGCGCCTTTGTGTATACATGCAGGCGTGAACTCGGATGCTGTTGTATGTCGTTGCCGGTGCGCATGGAAATGTATGAGGAAAACGTAGCTTAATTTACAAAACTGCAGATAACTTTTGATAGGAAAAAAGACATATCTATTTTTACAATAATTCGTTTTGAGGTGGTTTTTGGAGAAAATTTCGAGTTATAACGTTTTAACCCGTAGGCTACGGTGCTTACAACTAAATTTCAAACCGCTGCCAAAGACGCAAACATCAATATTTTTCAATGAAATTTTGAGGTTTACTTCACTATTAGTTGTAGTTTCAGTTATGCTGGGAGCCACAAAAATTGAAGCCACGAGGACAGTTTTATTCCGGTGGACGTCTGGGTCAGGAGGGGTAAAAATGGCATAACCTTCCTTTAAGCAAGGCCCCACTAGTTGGAATTCAAATGAATTCATCTGAAGAGTTGTTAGTTCTATGTATTATTGTACATTACGTCAAGCCTGGGGGTTAAGAAGTATATAGGTGGTGTAGAACTTTTTCCAGGCCTCCAAAACATTTTCAATTTTGAGTCTAATTTCTATGTGCTTGTAAAAGATTTTGAAGCACGCATGAAGTAGATTTTTCTGCCCTAAGCTAGGTCTTAAGCATATTGAATTTAACTATAAGTAAAACTTGATGGTAACACACTGTTTTTGTTAGAAAAATCATGTTTTCCACGAAAGTAAGACGATTTCAAAAGAAATTGCCTACTTTTAGGCGATAAATGCGGTACCTTTTGTGAAACACTAAACGCCTTAAAGTAGGCAATTTCTTGCAAAATCTTTTGTGAAAAACATGATTTTTCCAACTTACGGCCACCATTTGACCAAAATCGAGGGGTCTGCAAAAATTGTTGTGGCTCTAACTAACGGGGGGTCCATCAATTTGAGTAACCAAATGCATTTTTCTTACTTTTTTAGCGAGGGCTTTCAGAAAATCGGCACCTTAAACATTTTTGAAGACAAGGTGTAAATAGTGGGCCGGTCTCAGCGAGAGATACCCAGATGCATCTGGTATCCTTGAAATACATATCTCACATTATTGAAAGAAGAAAATAATCCACAAGGGATTACAAATTTCGAGCAAATGGAACTGAGGTCCGCATAAAGTCCGCCAGTATGTACGTCAAACGAATTTCAATGAAACTCAGTTGGAGCTCCCGCGCTAAAGCTGCTACCGTAGCAATTTATTAGAACGCCTACTGCATTGTTTCAAACACTTTTCTTCCTGTTGTGAAAAGACAGCGAGTCAATCATCAAATGCAAGCAAACTACTGTTACCATTCCCAGCACTGTCCACTGCACTGAGAGCGTGTAAAATTTCATCGTTTATTGAAAGTTACCTGTGGAAGCCGAATATTGTACGACGGAAGATTGTCCAAGTATTCTTCGGACAGCGGATGCGGAACGGAAGAAATCAGCAAACAGATTCGCAGTTGTGGCAGACGTGAATGAACTACGAGAGCAGTTGCTGACATCAACCGGGATACGAGCTGAGCTTTTGGGTTTGTTGATGGGGGGGGGGGGGGGGGGGTCAAAAACCATGAATTTTCTGTCCACGTGGTATATGGACGGCCCCTAGGACGTTCGGACACCGCGACAGCCACTTCGTCACGCTCACGCGTTCTCTTCGAATCAGGTCGGTTGAATTGGGAACCGATTGGGAGAAGGAGACAACCTGTTGAAACCACCCTGGATTTCTTGTCCCAGCTCGGCAGTCAAACTCTCCTTGATCTCCGATTTCAGGTCGTCAACAAATTTGGAATATGCATCGTTCATTTCTTTGG
Source organism: Aedes albopictus (assembly GCF_035046485.1). NCBI lineage: Eukaryota > Metazoa > Arthropoda > Insecta > Diptera > Culicidae > Aedes > Aedes albopictus. The sequence continues at coordinate 111,339,121 of NC_085138.1, read as the reverse complement.
TAGCCGCATTCATTGGCTTTACCCTGATCACTATGTGTGTATTCCTCGCCTACTCTCCAGTTCATGGTGTGCACCAACGACGGGTTGCAGAATCTATGATGGATTTCCGGCCCTCCTTTCGGAATGTGCTCACCAATATTTCGTTGCACAGCGTAACTTTCAACTTCACCAGGGCTTCTAACAAACTGTACCCTCTTTGGTTGGTCAACCTGCAACCCTACTGCAAAACCTTCGTGATCACGTGATCGCTATCGACTGCTTCTTTTATGGGAAATCTTACCACCATCTTTGCTTTATCCGTCATCTTGTTATTGAGGTATTTGTCCAAAAGTTAACGCGGTCACTTGAGGAAAGGACGCGCCGCGGTTATTGCTCCTTTTCATTTGCAATCGCCGCACCAATGGCCGCACGGCGTTAAGTAACCAATGAATCTGACTATACCATTATCGAAAGGAACTGGATACGGCTATGCATTATTTCAATATCGCACTTTTCATTTCCGCTGTCGATTTCCACAACAGTTGCTAGCCGCCCGTCACATGATCATTTCCGTCCGCTAGCGCCCTGAAAAGGGCACTTTAAAAAACGCACTGCGAAACCATGTGACTTGGAATTTCATGTTCCAACTTTCCTATCGTCCTTTTTTCGTCGCCTAAGTCTTTGCCGATTGATACAGTTGTGTTTTCTCCTATGTTATTCGTAATCGGGATGTTTACGGGTGGCTTATTGGGCCTACGCCAACACTCCTGTCTCGCCAGAGGGCCATCGTGTCAGTTCTGTTTAGTGTCCCAACCAACACTGGGATGACCACGCTGATGGGGCTACCACCTTGGATCTAGCTGGGCGTGAAGCAGCATTTCTTACTCAGCCACTGACTGGATTCCAGAACAAACGCTGTTTGAGCCGCACCTCCTTGGTGAACAGACGCTCGGGTCGTACCTCCTCAAACTAGCTGAAGTCAGAAGGACAACAGCGCCCATGCCGCACTACTAGCTAAGCACTCTTAGCTGGCGGTCTTTGTCCGTATGCGCCGTTCACAAACTACGTAACGCTCTAGGGGTGCGTTACGGCCCATACAATTATTTTCATATATATTCCAAAGACAATGCAAGATCTTCCAAAACAATTCATATAAGTTAACACATGTATCGCAAAAATAACCACCAAGTATTGAACATACTGTCATGCAACTGATAGATAATTCCATCAAGAAAGCCTAATTGTACAGAATACACTTTGAGGTATCATCCTGCGGCACGCAATGCAACCTAACATTCAGTCAATATTTTCCCACAATCAACGCATTCCACAAGCCAGTGCAGTGTACGAAAACCGCACTTATTCGCCAATAATTACAACCAACCGCCATCCATCCATCTCGCCTTTGAATCACTACACACAATCCTTAACCACGCTGCTGCGCTGTGGCGAAAAGGCATAATCCACTCCCGCCGCTAATAGTTGGTACCTATATAGGTACAATACCTAACCGAGCATCGTCCAAGGAGTCAATCATGGAATCCCACCGTAGTAACCAACGCGACGGGCAAAGTTTGGTCGCATTTGAACGAGAAGGCTTATGGGGATGGGGGTTCTGTGTATATGAAAACGGCAGCTACTCGCAAGTGCCCCCAAAAGCCAAGCGGAACGCCAACAGAAGATGATCACTCGACGACCCCAAGCCAAGCCAACCTTCGTTCCCATATCGTTTTCATGCAGCATCAGACTCCTGCGTACTACGTACAGACGTACCAACCTACCAACCATTAACCATCAGCTGGGGGCTCTCCCACTCGCCGCCGTTCATTATCAGGGGTAGTTGGCGTAAAATGCCCATTTAGGATGTAATATTGCGTCATTTGCAACCATTTAGACTCGGCCCAAATTCATTATTATCACAGTCGAATTTCGCACACGACTTCGCAGCGACTATTCGTACACAAGTTTGCTTGAGTTCATGTCAGGGTTGTCGGATGCACAACGGGTAAACAAAATAACTTTGGTTAGTGTGAATTTTCGCTGGAAAATGATAATTCAGTGGATTTTAACATTTGCACAGAAGTCGAAACATTAATGAGAAACCCAATATTCTACTTGATCGTCAAAAAAATGGGATAACCAAAGGTTAGCAAAGTCATGCTGTTTTCGATTGGTTAAAAAGAAAAATATTTTCATTTGTAGGAGAAGCATTTTTCTCCGTTCTCCCCAACCTGTGATGCGAGCCTCTCCCTTCCTTGAATGCTATTTGAACACCAATAATTGAGGCAGCTAAATTAATACCTGTGTTTATGTTGCGAAGTTTGATTCCTCAATCGCTTGTTCGCGTTTCTTCGGCGCGGCGGCGCGTATGGAGCTCCCATCCATCCATGCATCGTATGTTAGTATCGGCAACAACAAGTGGATGGATGATGGCCTTAAGAAGACCTCGCTGCTGCTACATAAGCAACCGAAACGCACTGACTGACTGCCTGACGGACTGTGCGAATTTATGCAGGGTTTATGCTTTTGAATGAGATAAGATTGCGTGTCTTCACACCATCGAATGGGATGGTAGGAATATGGAACCCATCAACGGTATGAAGCATTCGTTATGCTGAGGGACTAGTTGAGGATTGTACAACACAATAACCATCCAACGTTGGGTACATTACTATTGTCGAAGATGCGCCTTTAAAACCGGTTCAGGTGATAATTATCAAAATTCGTTGGTTGTTTCACAACTGAAAAGTTTTATTTCCTCAATGGCATTACCCTATCACCATAAAAAATAAGTGCTAATTAATTGAATTATCGGCAGGATATCGTCCACGTGTGAAGAAGAAGTAAGCGTGGAATTCATGGGTGGCATTTCCAGATACACCCAAACCTCCTTTTTGGTGTTGAGTCTGAACCTAAATTATGCCTAAACAGAATCTTTACCTAAAAGGATTTCAGAGTTGCATAATAGTTTACGAAGGAAGACTGGCTAGAAGAATAAAAGAAGGGCCCTGCGGGATTTCAGAGGGCTTTTAATGGATATTCAGGAGGGAGGTCAGAGGCGTGTGGGAAGCCCTCAGGCGCAAGGGTCTCCCCGAGAAATTTATCGGCTTCATTGAAGCACAGTAGAGGCACGGTAAAGGCTGGGTATGCTGCGCAATTCAGATCCCATTGTGATCCACTAGCCTCTGCCCAGCAACTCCTATCCCTACCTCCACGCGATACCGGCCGGAAACTATGAGCAACCTTAGTGAAGATCGGGTCACCAACCCCGGTGGGAACTTTGGTCGTAGGCTGACAGGGAAGGGGGGGTTTGCTTCGGTAAACCTGAGCGTCTGTTCTCCAGGAGGAGCGGCTCACAACAGCGTCTGATCCCCATGTTAGGGGCGGCTGATCTACGTCCGAGTGCCAGGGAAGGACTCTAAGCTCAACTGTGCACTATGGTCCTCCGGAAAGTAGGGGGTTGGTGTCAGGCCCTACGAGCCAGCCGTAAAAAACCATTGTAACGGAAAATCAGCAACAGAATAATACGAACCGAGACCAACGGCAACGACCCCAGCGAACAAAAAGGACTTGCGATTGGAAACTCGGTACGTGGAATTGCCGATCTCTCAACTTCATTGGGAGCACCCGCATACTCGCCGATCTACTGAAGGACCGCGGGTTCGGCACCGTAGCGCTGCAGGAGGTGTGTTGGAAAGGATCCATGGTGCGAACGTTTAGAGGTAATCATACCATCTACCAGAGTTGCGGCAACACACGCGAGCTGGTAACAGCTTTCATCGTGATGGGTGATATGCAGAGGCGCGTGATCGGTTGGTGGCCGATCGGCGAAAGAATGTGCAGGTTGAGGATCAAAGGCCGATTCTTCAACTTCAGCATAATAAACGTGCACAGCCCACACTCCGGAAGTACTGATGATGACAAGGACGCATTTTACGCGCAGCTCGAACGCGAGTACGATCGCTGCCCAAGCCACGACGTCAAAATCATCATAGGTGATTTGAACGCTCAGGTAGGCCAGGAGGAGGAATTCAGACCGACGATTGGTAAGTTCAGCGCCCACCAGCAGACGAACGAAAACGGCCTACGACTCATTGATTTCGCCGCCTCCAAAAATATGGCCATACGTAGCACCTTTTTCCAACACAGCCTCCCTTATCGTTACACCTGGAGATCACCACAGCAGACGGAATCTCAAATCGACCACGTTCTGATTGACGGACGGCACTTCTCCGACATTATCGACGTCAGGACCTATCGTGGCGCCAACATCGACTCCGACCACTATCTGGTGATGGTCAAACTGCGCTCAAAACTCTCCGTCATCAACGATGTACGGTACCGGCGACCGCCACGGTACAACCTAGAGCGACTGAAGCAACCGGATGTCGCCTCAGCATACGCGCAGAATCTCGAGGCCGCGTTGCCAGACGAGGGCTACCTCGATGAGGCCCCTCTAGAGGACTGCTGGAGTACAGTGAAAGCAGCCATCAACGACGCAGCCGAGAGCACCATCGGGTACGTGGAACGGAATCGACGGAACGAATGGTTCGACGAAGAGTGCAGAACGGTTTTGGAGGAGAAGAATGCAGCAAGGGACTCGACAGAACGTGGAACGTTATAAACAGAAGCGGAAACAGCAGACCCGCCTCTTTCGGGAGAAAAAGCGCCGCCTGGAAGAAGCGGAGTGTGAAGAAATGGAACTGCTGTGCCGTTCCCAAGAAACACGGAAGCTCTATCAGAAGCTCAACGCATCCCGCAACGGCTTCGTGCCGCGAGCCGAAATATGCAGGGATAAAGACGGATGCCTCTTGACGGACGGACGTGAGGTGATCGAAAGGTGGAAGCAGCACTTCGATCACCACCTGAACGGCGTGGAGAACGTAGGCACGGGAGCCCACGGCAACGGAGGAAACGACGACGCCAGTGCAGCGGAGGACGGAAATGAACCAACTCCCACGCTGAGGGAAGTTAAGGATGCCATTCACCAGCTCAAAACCAACAAAGCAGCTGGTAAGGATGGTATCGCAGCTGAACTCATCAAGATGGGCCCAGAAAAGTTGGCCACCTGTCTGCATCGGCTGATAGTCAGGATCTGGGAAACCGAACAGCTACCGGAGGAGTGGAAGGAAGGGGTAATCTGCCCCATTCACAAGAAAGGCGACCATTTGGAATGTGAGAACTTCAGGGCGATCACTATTTTGAATGCTGCCTACAAAGTGCTATCCCAGATCATCTTCCGTCGTCTGTCACCAAAAACAAATGAGTTCGTGGGAAGTTACCAAGCCGGCTTCATCGACGGCCGGTCGACTACCGACCAGATCTTTACCGTACGGCAAATCCTCCAGAAATGCCGTGAGTACCAGGTCCCAACGCATCACCTGTTCATCGACTTCAAAGCGGCATACGACAGTATCGACCGCACAGAGCTATGGAGAATCATGGACGAAAACGGCTTTCCTGGGAAGCTGACTAGACTGATTAAAGCAACGATGGACGGTGTGCAAAACTGCGTAAGGGTTTCGGGTGAACTATCTAGTTCATTCGAATCTCGCCGGGGACTGCGACAAGGTGATGGACTCTCATGCCTACTCTTCAACATCGCTCTGGAAGGTGTGATGCGACGAGCCGGGCTCAACAGCCGGGGAACGATTTTCACAAAATCCGGTCAATTTGTGTGCTTTGCGGACGACATGGACATTATTGGCAGAACATTTGGAACGGTGGCAGAGCTGTACACCCGCCTGAAACGCGAAGCAGCAAAGGCCGGACTGGTGGTGAATGCCTCAAAAACAAAGTACATGCTGGTAGGCGGAACCGAAAACGACCGGATCCGTCTGGGTAGTAATGTTACGATAGACGGGGATACTTTCGAGGTGGTGGAGGAATTCGTCTACCTCGGATCCTTACTGACGGCTGACAACAACGTGAGCCGTGAAATTCGGAGGCGCATCATCAGCGGAAGTCGGGCCTACTACGGGCTCCAGAAGAAACTGCGGTCGAAAAAGATTCACCCACGCACCAAATGCACCATGTACAAAACGCTAATAAGACCGGTAATCCTCTACGGGCACGAGACATGGACCATGCTCGAGGAGGACCTACAAGCACTCGGAGTTTTCGAGCGACGCGTGCTAAGGACGATCTTCGGCGGTGTGCAGGAGAACGGTGTGTGGCGGAGAAGAATGAACCACGAGCTCGCTGCACTTTACGGCGAACCCAGCATCCAGAAGGTGGCCAAAGCCGGAAGGATACGGAGGGCAGGGCATGTTGCAAGAATGCCGGACAACAACCCTGCAAAGCTGGTGTTTGCAACAGATCCGGTTGGCACAAGAAGGCGTGGAGCGCAGAGAGCACGATGGGCGGACCAGGTGGAGCGTGACTTGGCGAGCATCGGGCGCGACCGAGGATGGAGAGCGGCAGCCACGAACCGTGTATTATGGAGAAATATTGTTGATTCAGTTTTATCTTGAATTTGATGTAATACTAAATAAATGAAATGAATGAAGCACAGTAGAGGGCATTTTTGTGCAGAGTACTGCACAACGGTGTTATATCCAATCCTATCCGGGTTGTTGCTAGAGTGAAGCAAGGATGCATAATATCACCGCTAACGTTCCTCATCGTAATCGACGAGATCCTGGTAGGTGCGATTGATCGTGAACCAAATCGAGAATTGCTGTGGCAGCCCATTACCATAGAGCACCTGAATGACTTTGAACTAGCTGATGACGTTGATCTCCTAGCTCAACGGCGCTCTGATATGCAGAGCAAGCTCGATGATCTTGCCAATCGCTCCTCAGCGGCAGGTCTTACTATCAACGTCAACATGACCAAATCGTTGGATGTAAACACGGTCAACCCTTCCAGCTTTACGGTAGCTGGACAATCAGTGGAGAATGTTAAAAGCTTCCAATCTCTTGGTAGCCAAATGGCGGCACCAAGATCGACATAGGTGCACAGATCAAGAAGGCGAGGGCTGCTTTTGCGAGTTCAAGAAATGTATGGAAAAACGACCAGATCTGTCGATGCACCAAAATCCGAATTTTTAACTCGATCGTTAAATCTGTGCTGCTATACGCCAGTGAAACCTGGTGTGTATCAGAGGAGAACACTCAACGACTGCAGATCTTCATCAATAGATGCCTGCGCTATATAATTCGTGCATGGTGGCCCCACAATTGGATCTCCTATGTGGTCGTCATCAAAAGCCTATCGTCGATGTCATCAAAAGCCGATAGCGACAGAAATACGGGAGCGAAAGTGGAGGTGTATCGGGCACAATCTACGCTGAGGCGGAAACGAAATCTGCAAGCAAGTGTTAGACTGGAACCCAGCAAGACATCGCAGCAGAAGTAGACCCAGAGGCTCATGGCGACGCAGCCTCAACAACGAAATCAAACAAGTCCACACAAATTTGACCTTGCCACAGGTCAAGGCGATGACTGGCAATCGCCCAGGATGGAAATCTTTGAATTCGGAACTCTGCACCACCATGGGCGCCCAGGAAGGACTGAAAGTAAGTAGTAAGTAGTCAGAGGCGCAGTAGGAGGCTTCAGGGGCGTCATAGGAGGGTTTCGGAGGGTTCCAAGTGCGTCCAAGAAGGTTTCAGTGGGTTTTCGCTGGCACTTTAAGATGTGTAGGAGGTTTTTTCGCGAGTGTCAGGAGCGTTTTTGGGGGTTTAGGACGGTCTTAGGTGCTTTTCCAAGTAACATTTTGATGACCATTTAGTCTTGCAGAGGTTTTGAAAACCGTCATGAACCCTAATACGTTTTGTGATGGTTCTAAGTCTATTTGACTAAAAAAAAATGTTACTTGAGTTTACAAGGATCCATGGAGGTTTCAGAGGGTTCAGTAAGAATCACTGCTCTGAGCTCCAGGAAGATTTATCTGAAGAGATTCAAGACTTTCCAGACTGATTACGCTTGTAGATGCGATGACCTATACTCAAGGGAGCTCTTGGAGATTCATAAAAAAACATTGAACTCACCACTTGTCAGCACGCGCATGAGGCTGCGCAAGCATGACTTTCTTTCAATTAATCAAGCACATAAGTTATGTATGTAGATTCGATGACTTATACTCAAGAAAGTTTCTAGGGAACCTTAAACAGTCCCTTATGGAAATCCCTTTGGAGATTGTTCCGGCAGTTTTTTTTTTCGGCTGTTGTTCTGCCAATTTCGTTTCAGCTAAAAATTAAGCAAAAAAATATAAAAAATCCTCCAATAATTATTTTAAAGTGTTTTCGATTACCTCAAGGGACAACGCCAAAAATTTCTTCAGAGTTTCTTTGACGAATAATCCAAATTTTTGAGAAACTTGCAAATGCGATTTTTTCACAATTTCATCTCCCAATTTGCTCATTTTTTCACAATTGCATCTCCCAATTTGCTCATTAATCAACATTTCGTGTATTCTAATTTTCAAGTTTTTCCCAGTATTTCTTCAGAGATTCTTCCAGGAATTCCTTCAGGAAAATTCATTGGGTCTTCTTCAGGAGGGTCTCCACAAATTTTACAAAAGATTCGGAATGCTTCAGAAATTACTCCATGTATTTCTTCAAACATTTCTGAAAGAACTCCTCCAATTATATTATCAAAATTTTCTCCTGCTATTTCTTAAAGAAGACCTCAAGAAATTTTTCCAGGAGTTCCCACACGAAATCTTCCGAGGATTTCTTTGAAAAATGCAATTCCACGTGATTTTTTTAACAAAGATTTGGAGATTCTTTTACAGATTCTTTCATAAATTTCTCTGAGGTTTTCCTTTAGAAATTCAGGAACTGATCCAAGATCTCTTTCAGAAATTATCATGGAAATTATTTTAAAAGTTTCTCTAGAGGTTCCTTCAGATATTACACCACATTTCAGAGATTCTCCCCAGGCATTTATTTGGAAATTCCTCTAGATAATTCTCAAGAGATTCTTCTGGAAGTAGCTCCAGAAATTGCTGAGGATTTATTTAGATCTTTCTTCAGCGATTCTTTCAGATAATTTTCCGGTGATGCTTTGAAATTTTCTCCAAAGATTTTCTACACAATTCCTGCAGAAGTTATTTCTTTGAATTTTTCAAGATTTTTTTCTGGGAATTCCTACAAAATCTACTTCAATTCATTAAGGTGTTATTCCTTTCAAAATTATAAAATTCCTTCAGTGGTTCTCTAAAGAATTCTTGCATGATGTTCTGTTTTGTTTCTGTTGGATTTCCCTCAGAAATTTGTCCTTGTGCAAATCCCTTAGGGGATTTAATAAAACATTCTTCTAAGAATTCAGTCAGAAATATCTCCAGAGTTCTTCCAAAAATTTATCCAGACAATTCTCACGAGATTTTTCATAAATTTAAATGTCCTCTTCAAGAATTCCAGCAGTATCTGCAATTTCTGCAAGAATTTCTACAGATTTGTTTTAAAATTCCTTCACCAGAAATCCCTCCAGAATTTCTCAAGCATTATTATAGGAATTACTTCCTCCACAAGTTTTCTATGATTTTTTTCTATGAATTAAAGAGATATCTTAAAGAGTTTCTTCAGTTATTCTGCCAGGCAGTTATACGAATCTCGAAAGAATGGATCGCAAGTTTATTTTTACTTTACTATTGCATCTCGTAGGAAACAGTTCGCTGAGTTAGAGTACGATTTTAGTTGAAAAATGACCCAGATGCAAAAGTAGAGATAAGGGTTTCCTACAGACAATCCTCCAGGGGTTGTTTTTGAAAATTTTATTCTGGAATTCTTCCGGTATTATTTGTGTAATTTCTGAAAGCAATAAAATATCTGAAAAAAATATCCAAAGCTAATTCTGCAAAAATCTCTGATCAATCGCAGGAGATATTTCTGACGGAACGGCCGGAGCAATTGAAACAAAAAAAAAAAACAAAAAAGTTTCTCAAGGTATTTTTTAAGAAATGTTTCAAAGAATTCTAGGAGGAATCCTTGATGGAAATTCCGAAGGAAACGTGGTAGAATATCTGAAAAAAGAAAAATTACTGAAAAAAACCTCATGGAAGAACTTTTGAAGAAATCCTTTGCTGAAATTCTGAAGAAATATTTGAAGTTATTTTTGAAGAAACCCCTGACGAAAATTTTGATGGAGTCCAAGCAACAACTTCTGAAGCAACCCCTGAAGGAGTTATCTACTAAAAAATATCAGGGAATAGAATCCCTGCAGAAATTTGAGAAGGTACTCCAGAATAAATCCCTAGAGTAATTTCTAAAGAACTTCTTGGACAAATACCTGGAGAAGCTTTATGGCAATTCCTGTTTAAATTCCTTTAAAAAGGCTTTTATGGGGGTTTCGTAAAATCTCAGTTAATTTTATGAACTTTCAGAGGACTTTCGGCAGATGTTTCTTGAGGAATTTCTCATAAATTCTTCTGGCAATGTATTCAATGATTTTTCCAGCAGTTTCTCTAACAACCATACATTCATTTATTTGTTCTACATCACATTTAAGATAAGACGACATAATCAACAATAGTACGCCACATTACTCGGTTTGTGGCTGCCGCTCTCCATGCTCGGTCGCGCCCAATGCTCGTCAGGTCACGCTCCACCTGGTCCGCCCATCGGGCTCTCTGCGCTCCACGCCTTTTTGTGCCAACCGGATTAGTTACAAACACCAGTTTTGCAGGGTTGTTGTCCGGCATTCTTGCAACATGCCCTGCCCACCGTATCCTTCCGGCTTTGGCCACCTTCTGGATGCTGGGTTCGCCGTAAAAGCAGCGAGCTCGTGGTTCATCATTCTCCGCCACACACCGTTCGGGAGCATGGAACGCGCTCACCAATTTTTATGGATTCATTTATTGCAGCATTTTTTATCTGTATTAACGAGATTTTCAGCCCTAGGCTAGTTCATCTCGGGACCCACGCTTTACTTCCCTTCCGAAGAAAGAACTCACATTTTTGCGAGTTTGACGGGAGTGGGATTCGATCCCAGGTCCTCGGCATGATAGTCAGGTGTTTTAACCATCACACCAGGTCCGCTCCATCATATTGCGGCATCGTTGATTGGAAGAAAACTAATTTCTGGAACTAAGCACACCAACCGAAAATTCACAAGCCAAACATGACGCATCCAAACTCCGTTTCAAGTTCAAATTCAAAAGTACCATCAACGTTAAAGTGATTCATAATGCTGAACGGTTCTCAGATTCCAAATTACCCTCCAAGTGATTAATATTTCATCGGCCCTCTGTGCGCTCGCAGTTGTGGGCACAAATCTGAAAAATAACAAAATTAACCAAAAAGCTGTTACATAATCACTTAAGTGTCCCAACCGAACCAGATCTCAATCCCTCCGATCGAGTGCTCCCGGTGTCTCGTCTACCGCTATGGAGACAAAAGTATACACACACAAATTACACTGGGTTGTGATGTCGTGTGTCTGTTCGTCGTTTGTTCGCTTTGTCGCTCTCTGGTGGTTGTTCGGTGAAATCTGCCGAGACTATAATGTTATTGATAAACTTATAATGTAGGTAATTAATCATCGCGCAGGTCCACGAGGCACATTAGCAGCATCGCACGGCTTAGCGGCCGCGCGGATGGACGGATGGTGGCATTATGCTGTTGGGCAGGGGTTGCCAATCTGTTTCAGGCTCGTCAGGTCAAGAAAAAAATAATCTCCTTGTAAGAGAAAACGCTTCTTCGGAAAATAAAAATAACATGTTTTTTATGTGCGCCCTTATACATGCAAACTTTTGATTGTAATATTGATAATTATTATTACTAGTAGGAAGTTTCTATCGTTAAGAAATTTTTCTAGGGATTTTTTCAGGAGTTGTTCTCAGCAATTTTTCGAAGGATTCCTTAAGGTAACCTCTAAGTGGATTTCTTCATAAATTACTCCATGTAATCAATTAGAAAATTTAGGAGGGATTCGTTCAGAAGTTTCTCATGAAGATCTTTCAAAAAATCTTTCAATAAATCATTAAAAAAATTTCTCCATGATATTGGTTTGATTGGTATAAGTGATAAAAGATCCAAAAAATTTTTTTTTAATTTACTCCTTGAACATCACCATGATATTTGACTCTTGTGCGATAGCAATAGCAGCGACCTATTCGTTTCATCTTGAAATATCAAATTGTGATATTGATCAGATGTTCCATCTTCTTCATCACTTCATCTCTACCCGGGATACCTTCAGAAATTCTTTTTGGTGTTCCATTAGAAATTTCTTGAAAGATTTTTTCGGAAAATCTCCCTTGGCTTGATTAAGTAATTACTTCAATAATTTCTTGAGAGTTTTCTTCTCACTTTAGGGATTTTTTTAAGAAGCTTCCATTCATTCATTTATTTAGTTAACATCAAATTCATGATGATGATTAATCTGGGCTTGTTAGGGCTTGGAATTCAAAGGAACAGTACTTAACGCGATTTTCTTTTTATTTATCAAATTCATGATAATACTGAATCAACAATTTGCCGCCATAATACTCGATTTGCAGCTGCAGCTCTCCAACGTCGGTCACGCCCAACACTCGCCAGATCACGCTCCACCTGGTCCGCCCATCGTGCTCTCTGCGCTCCACGCCTTCTTGTACCAACCGGATGGTTAGCAAACACCAACTTTGCAGGGTTGTTCTCCGGCATTCTTGCAACATGCCCCATCCACCGCATCCTTCCGGCTTTGGCCACTTTCTGGATGCTGGGTTCGCCGTAAAGTACAGCGAGCTCGTGGTTCATCCTTCTCCGCCACACACCGTTCTCTTGCACACCGCCGAAGATCGTCCTTAGCACCCGTCGCTCGAAAATTCCGAGTGCTTGCAGGTCCTCCTCGAGCATCGTCCATGTCTCGTGTCCGTAGAGAACCACCGGTCTTATTGACGTATTGTACATGGTACATTTGGTACGAGGGTGAATCTTTTTTGACCGCAGGTTCTTCTGGAGCAATAGTAGGCACGACTTCCACTGATGATGCGCCTTCGTATTTCACGGCTCACGTTATTGTCCGCCGTTAGCAAGAAACCGAGGTAGACGAATTCTTCTACCACCTCGAAAGTATCCCCGTCTATCGTAACATTGCTGCCAAGGCTTGTCCTGTCTCGCTCAGACCCATCTACCAGCATGTACTTTGTCTTAGCCGCATTCACCACCAGTCCGACCTTTGCTGCTTCACGTTTCAGGCGGGTGTACTGTTCTGCAACCGTTCCAAATGTTCTAGCAATAATATCCATGTCATCCGCAAAACAGACAAATTGGCTGGATTTCATGAAGATTGTACCCCGGCTGTTGAGCCCGGCTCGTCGCATAACACCTTCCAGGGCGATGTTGAATAGTAGGCAGGAAAGTCCATCACCTTGTCGTAGTCCCCGTCGAGATTCGTATGAACTGGTTAATTCATCCGAAATCCTTACGCTGTTCTGCACACCGTCCACCGTTGCTCTTATCAGTCTAGTCAGCTTCCCGGGAAAGCTGTTCTCGTCCATAATTTTCCATAGCTCTGTGCGGTCGATATTGTCGTATGCCGCTTTGAAGTCGATGAACAGGTGATGCGTTGGGACCTGGTATTCACGGCATTTCTGGAGGATTTGCCGTACGGTGAAGATCTGGTCCGTTGTCGACCAGCCGTCGATGAAACCGGCTAGGTAACTTCCCACGAACTCATTTACTTTAGGTGAAAGACGACGGAAGATGATCTGGGATAGTACTTTGTAGGCGGCATTCAAAATGGTGATCGCTCGAAAATTCTCACATATTAATATGTCGCTTTTCTTGTAGATGGGACAGATTATCCCTTCCTTCCACTCCTCCGGTAGCTGTTCGGTTTCCCAGATCTTGACTACTAACTGGTGCAGACAGGTGGCCAACTTTTCCGGGCCCATCTTTATGAGTTCTGATGCGATACCGTCCTTACCAGACGCTTTGTTGTTTTTGAGCTGGTGGATGGCATCCTTAACTTCCCTCAGCGTGGGAGTTGGTTCGTTCCCGTCCTCTGCTGAACCAACATAGTCATTTCCTCCACTGCCGTGGTCCCCCGTGCCTACATTCTCTTCGCCATTCAGGTGCTCGTCGAAGTGCTGCTTCCAACTTTCGATCACCTCACGTTTGTCCGTCAGGAGGCTCCCGTCCTTATCCCTGCAGATTTCGGCTTGTGTCACGTAGCCTTTGCGGGATGCGTTGAGCTGTTGACCAGTGAACGGCACAGCAGTTCCATTTCCTCGCACTCCGCTTCTTCCAGGCGGCGCTTTTTCTCCCGGAAGAGACGGGTCTGCTGCTTCCGCTTCTGTCTGTATCGCTCAACATTCTGTCGGGTTCCATGCTGCAGCATTTCCGCCCACACTGCATCCTTCTCTTCCAGAACCGCTCTGCACTCCTCGTCGAACCAATCATTTCGTCGACTCCGTTCTACGTACCCGATAGTGCTCTCGGCTGCGTTGTTGATGGCTGCTTTGACTGTACTCCAGTAGTCCTCTAGAGGGGTCACATCGAGCACACCCTCGTCCGTCAACGCTGCCTCGAGATTCTGCGCGTATGCGGTGGCGACATCCGGTTGCTTCAGTCGCTCTAGATCGCACCGGGGCGGCCGCCGGTAATGTACGTTGTTAATAACGGAGAGTTTTGGGCGCAGTTTAACCATCACCAGGTAGTGATCAGAGTCGATATTAGCGCCACGATAGGTCCTGACGTCGATAATGTCGGAGAAGTGCCGTCCATCAATCAGAAAGTGGTCGATTTGAGATTTCGTTTGTTGTGGTGATCTCCAGTTGTAACGATACGGGAGGCTGTGCTGGAAGAAGGTGCTACGAATGACCATGTTCTTGGAGGTGGCGAAATCGATGAGACGTAGGTTATTTTCGTTCGTCAGCTGGTGGGCGCTGAACTTTCCAATCGTTGGTCTGAATTCCTCCTCCTGGCCTACCTGAGCGTTTAGATCCCCTATGATGATCTTGACGTCGTGGTTTGGGCAGCGGTCGTACTCGCGTTCGAGTTACGCGTAAAATGCGTCTTTGTCATCATCAGTGCTTCCGGAGTGAGGGCTGTGCACGTTTATTATGCTAATGTTGAAGAATCGGCTCTTGATCCTCAACCTGCACATTCTTTCGTCGATCAGCCACCAGCCGATCTCGCGCCTCTGCATATCACCCATCACGATAAAAGCTGTTCCCAGCTCGCGTGTGTTGCCGCAGCTCTGGTAGATGGTATGATTACCTCTAAACGTTCGCACCATAGGTCCTGTCCAACACACCTCCTGCAGCGCTACGATGCCGAACCCGCGGTCCTTCAGTAGATCGGCGAGTATGCGGGTGCTCCCAATGAAGTTGAGAGATCTGCAGTTCCACGTACCGAGTTTCCAATCGCAAGTCCTTTTTGTTCGCTGGGATCGTTGCCGTTGGTCTCGGTTCGTATTATTCTGTTGCTGATTTTCCGTTAAAATGGTTTTTTACCGCTGGCTCGTAGGGCCTGACACCAACCCCCTACTTTCCGGAGGACCATAGTGCATAGTTGAGCTTAGAGTCCTTCCCTGGCACTCGGACGTAGATCAGCCGCCCCTAACATGGGGATCAGACGCTGTTGTGAGCCGCTCCTCCTGGAGAACAGACGCTCAGGTTTGCCGAAGCAAACCCCCCCTTCCATGTCAGCCTACGACCAAAGGTCCCACCGGGGTTGGTTACCCGATCTTCCCTAAGGTTGCTCATAGTTTCCGGCCGGTACCGCGAGGAGGTAGGGATAGGAGTTGCTGGGCAGAGGCTAGTGGATCACAATGGGATCTGAATTGCGCAGCATACCCAGGCTTTACCGTGCCTTTCTCAACCAGTAGCCAATGAAAAATCTCTATTGATCTATTTGTAAATAACAGTATAACTTGAAATAACAGCCTATGATAAAAAAGGAAAAATATCTGAGCAAATATTATCAGTTCCAATAAATCAGTACATATAAAAGAACCAGAAATAAAAGCCTATGTTTGAAAGAAGGATATCTGATGATCACATTAGCAGTAAGATTGCCAAAAAGTTTCTTAGTAGTGAGGCCAGAAAGAACAACATATGCTCAAATAAGAAAAATCGTTGTTGAAAATGTGTTCCACCACTTGGCGCACCGTTAATTACCCAGAGCGGGTCTGCAGATAGGCTTGTGGATAGCTCATTTGGGGTGTCTACAGAGTTTTGATGGCTAAAACACGGCCTCCCAGCAGTCTTCAGAGATACTGAAAAGCATAACCGAGAGACTTTACCTGCGTTATGACCCGATTTCTTGGCCTCCTTTTATAGGACCGCTGGGGACTGGGGCAGGTGAGTGGGGGAGGGTCATCGATGTGGATTGTGGAACTTGCGGAATTCCACAATCTTTTGTCGTTGAAGGCCCCAGATCCAGTCGGAGTTTTGAAAGAGGCTTCGAAAGACTCCCGAAATGTTTAGATCTGTTATGCAGAAATCAATGGATGAGAGAGGCTTTTCAAAAGAAGGTCTGTAAGTGGCAGATTCTGGTCCTAATGCCAAAAACGGGGAAACCTTCAGGAAACCCATCGATGCTCGAGAGGATCGCCCTAAACAGACTTCTGAGGCACACCGAGGGTGTAGCTGGTCTCTCGAATAATCAGTCCAGTAAGGGAGGTCGACCGTAGACGCTATTTCGTCGGTTCGTGGGATCGCCGAGATAACTTTCCAGCGTAAGAGGTGGGGAATTCACAACCCGAGCAGAAACGAATAACAGACACATAACTGCAGCGTTCCAAAGTCAGGTATCATACCAAGACTAGGTATTGGTCGGTTATCCTGGTATTGAAAATAACTTACTTTGGTATTTTGTAGTTACTGATATAATACCTCAACGAGTTATTGGTTTGGTGTTGAGGACTGCTTGAGGTATTATTCGAAAGTTACTTCATACTTTTCACGAAATTTGGGTAACTTGCCTGTCTTACATGTAATATAAGCATTATAGGTATAACATCCCCACAAACATTGGTGCTGTACAACAGATGAATAAGCCGCTTTTAAGCTTGATTTTGGAAATTTTGGCTAAACAAGCTGTTATTCAGCTATCGTTGTTGCTTGGTATTTGAAACAAAGGGTCACACCAAACCTGTAAGCCATGGCAGTGAATGTGCTACATATACATACAACAGCTAGTGAAAATACCGTTAAGTGATGAACTTACCACAGTTTGAAAACCACTGCTGTATGCAGATGCGAGATGTGTATGGATCTGGCGACGACCATGTTCTCGAAGGAAAATACCTTAGAAGGATTTGTTGCCATCGTTGTTGGAGGTGGTGACGGATATCGATAGTCATGTTTGGTTTGTATAAGTTAGTCATGTAGGTTGTGTTGATTTGCTACTTTGTATCTGATCGTGGTTTGAGGGTGGCCTTGCTAATGTTGGATGCTTTGACGTTATTGACAAACTTTGGCTGATTTTTTGAAAGTTACATTTCGCCAAAAACGGAACCTTTACACAGTCAGTCACCAGGCCGCAATCGCTGATCCAGATTAATTACCCGGGCCATGTTTGAGTGTGTTTTCGCTCAAGTTTCGATTCGACAGTCCATTACCCCCACGAGCCGAAGTCGACGGCCGGCTGAGCTGACTATCGCTCATTTTCGCTGTCCGTTGTCGGAAAGAAACGACATTTATTTGCAGATTATTTAAATCCGCGAAAAAAGACATTTCATAATTGATGTTGGGTCCGCTCAGAAATGGAACAGAACTCTTCGGGGTCATTTTTCTTCTGTCAACTGTTTAGAGGGGACCACTTTATGAGCGGGAGATTTAGTTCGGTATCGTCAATCAGGACAAGATGTAATCTTCCTTTTGTTTTCTTACGGCTGGAATCAACTCGTAGATGAAGCTGAGGCCCATTTGTACATCTTAGCTTAATATATAATATTAAGAATTTACTATAACAGTTAAAAAAAGGAAAAATGTTGAAGTTTTACATCGAAGAGTATCAAACTGCATCAAGTTGTTCTTCACCTGCAAAAGAAGCTTTTCTGCGACATCAACTCCGGTGGGCGGCACGTCTTCCCATCCTCAAATGGGTGAGATTTATCGCAACATGAAATTCATCACATGTTTGCCGTATGTCACAGTCAATTTTGCCGTGTTTCGATCAGCTACGATTTCGATCCACATATCTAGGATTTCGATCGATTCGTCTGAAACCCAGGCGAACCCTTTCCTACCAACTGCAGGGAGGGAACGGGCACATCAATCGATCTAGATCCGATACGATCAACGTGCGCGCTCTGATAGGCTCAAAAGACGTCCGTCTGCGCCGCACACTGGCACTGGTCGCACCAATCAAGATCTTGACTTTTTAATGTAGTTTCAGTCGTAGAGAGCTTTTACCGCCCGTGTCGGTCGCGCATTTATTGCGAATCAATAACTGTCAAAGTGTGGCGGCTGCATCACATGTGTGTCGGCCCGAGATCGGAAAATTACATCAATCGATCACGGAGCCGAACAGATAGAGATCTATGTACGGGCAATCTGATGGCGAAGAGTTAGGGTCGTAAAGATTCGACGGATTTGATTGCATTTTGGTTCGATAGCTACCCGACCAGAAGCTCCTAACAAGATAATAACAAAATTATAACAACCGTTGTTAGAAATAACAGAATTTGCTACAATTTTGTTGTAAGGATTCTTATAGGTGTATAATCATAACATAATTGTAACGAAATTTGTTATTATTTTAAAAACAAAACTATAACAAAACTTGTTTTATTCATTCAAACAGCATTTGTTACATTATGCAAATATGTACACAATAATAATTATCTAAGTTCGTATCAATCAGGTTTCCGTAAAAATCATAATACCGAATCAGCTTTGATGAAAGTTCACGATAATATCGCCTCAAAAATTGATAGGAAAGGAATAGCAATTCTTTTACTGATCGACTTTGCTAAACCTTTCGATCGTGTGTCGCACAGAAAACTGTTACATAAACTAGCCTCTCAATTCAATTTTTCTCGATCTGCAATAAATTTATTGAAAATTTATCACGTTGGCATGAATCAAAAAGTGCTACACAATGGTGTTTATTCCTCTTTACGTTCAATAAGTTCAGATGTCCCTCAAGGATCAATAATTGGACCTCTCCTCTTTTCTTTATTCATCAACGATCTTTCATCTGTAATAAAATTCTGTTCAATTCACATGTTTGCTGACGATGTACAAATTTTGTTTTTGTGCAGACTGCAACTTTAACATGGAAGTTATGTCCAGTTTAATCAATCAAGATCTACAACAGTTATTTCTGTGATCCCAACATAATTTATTACCCATCAATACTGCCAAAACTAAAGATGTGCTGTTTAACCGAAGACGTATTAATATTACCCGGGCAGAAAAGAATAACAAAACAATTGCAAGTTTTACCATTCAAAAAGAATTACTGAATGGTAAAATTTTGGCATTGGTTTGTTTGAAATAAGTGACAAAAGGGCAAAAATAATAACTGACATTGTTCTATGAAATAACTAAATAATGGCAAATTTTGACATTACAATGGTAAACCAAGAGCAAACAAAATTAAGGTTGAGAGTTGCAAAATATTCCATTATTGAGTTATTGAAAACAGAACAATATCAAAAGTAGTTATTTGCCTATCACAAAAAATATCAAAAGTTACCATTACAAACCAAAATTCAAACTTTGTTATTATGTTGTTCTTAATAAATGCCAGAATTGCGATGATTCATCAAACTCGTAAGAGGTCAACAATATCTCACCAATTGCAAAATTTGTTATGATAGCAAAATAAGACATTCAGTAGTTATTCTTCCAAATTTGATAAATGACAAGCGAATTGCATATTTTGATAAGATATCATATTATGCTAAGGACTGTTCATTTTATAAAGAGGACAACTTTGCAAGGCTATAAAAAGAAAACGCGTAGTTCAAATTTGAGCAGCCTTGGTTTGTTGTTCAGTACATTATATTAGCAGATAATAACCATAAATAAATTGGGTTAAAATTATTGAACTTCATAGAAATGTGGCAAAGTGTTTCGAGAGATCATTTTTTCAATTCCCAAAAACTAAAGATAAACACAAAATTTCTGTAAAACATCGGTGTATCGTTTTTAACTGCATAAAAGTGTTTGCCATGCTGTAGCAGTTTGAGTGATACATATTCTGGCAAAATATAAACCTAATCGGAATTATGGTTGTTGAGATATTAAAGTTACAAGTTGGACTCGATTTTAAGAATAAAATTTATTTGTTAAACAAAAATATATAAAAATATTAAATTTTGAATGTTTTCAATGGATCTAGTCGAAAGTACTAATAATGCGATTTCAAATGCAGAAAACCGCTTCTTGATAGTATTGTTGGCTTGGTTACTGTGCTTCATGGCAGTTACCGGAGATAAAACCGCTTCGTTCTTTGAAGGTTCTTCTAAATAACGATGTACTCTATTGCAAATACAACTTAACAATGATGTCGAAAATAAAAATAACATGTAATTATTTTCAAATAAGGTATATAATCACATAGGGTTAGACCTTGCTGAAAATAAATAATAATAAGCTTCTCTAGAATCAAAAACTTGCATTTATGGAGCAAAAAGTATGCAATTTTTCATTATGGCCATCATTAAGTATTAAATTTATGATGAAGAATGTACTTTAAAGCATATTTTTCTTCGGTATCTTTGAGAATGTGATTCTTATCTATACTGGACAAATTTTGAACTGATTCCGTTATTGCATCACTGGACTTAAATAAGTATTTTTTATCAATTTCATTGATAACAAGGCAACTCACTATATCAAGCTGTATAATGCTTGGTGCATTATTACTGACCAACTATTACACTCTACCTTCAGAAGAATAGTATTAGATCCCAACACATTGAAAAGTTCATGAAAATTTTAAAGTTATGTATGTGGAAAGTTGTGTAGAATTTTGAGAAATGGGGTTTTATTGAGTTTTAACGAAAACCGCTTCAGTTCCATAACTAAGGACAATTTGTATAATGTTATATTTTACCTACACTGTAGAATAGCTATGGAAATTTATGCAAAAAACCGATAATGATTTTATTGAAAAATAAAAAAGATATCACACAAATAAGGTGTCCTCTTTATAAAATGAACAGTCCTTATTGACATGTTGTTTTAAGCTCTTCATGAAGAACTCATGAATGACAAAATAAGTTATGACAATAAAATTTGTTATTCTTTTGTTTTTGGTTTGCCATTCACCTCTATCCGGGTAATGTACACTCCCGTTCAAAAGTTTGGGGTCACCCCCTCAAAAACATGTCATTTTTTAGGCCCATATCTCCGCCAATTTGCGTCTGATTTCAAAACCATAGACTTCATTCAAAAGATAATAAGTCAAAGAAACTCATGTTCAAATTCAAAAAAATTTGTATGTAAACTTAATCCAAAGTTGCCAAATTTTCTAAAAAAATGAATATAAACTTACGGCAGTGTCGCTGGAAGTTGGGTCGACCAAATTTTAAAATGAGAGCGGTAATATGACCCATTTTCTATTAGCTTTCAACTGCTTTTTACAGAACTAAGCTAAAAAATCTAGAAAAAAAAGTTATTAAGTAAATTAATCCTTGATGTCATCGACCAAAAGTTTGAGGTCACCCCTCAATATGATGTATCGGCCAAAAGTTTGGGGTCACTTTCGTAAAACGTGGAAAAGTGATTTGGTGATATCTTCGTCATCTATAGTTCAATTTTAATTATTTTTGGCTCATTTCAAAGATAATTAACTAAATTTACGTTTGATGTCTTTAACTTAACGTATTTAACCATTTTTGTATATAAAAATGTTATGCAAAGTTAGCACATTTCACCACGCTTAAAAAAATGAGGCAACTTTACGTTAAGTTTTAGTATGTAAATTTCAACAAATATGTGTGGTTCAATGTCTATGCAGTAAGTATCATTCATTTTATATCAAATAAGCCAAGAAGAATTAAAATTGAATGAAAGATGACAAAGATATCAACAAATCACTTTTCCATGTTTTACGATAGTGACCCCAAACTTTTGGCCGATACAGCATTTTGAGGGGTGACCCCAAACTTTTGGTCGATGACATCAATAATTAATTTACTTAATAACTTTTTTCTAGATTTTTTAGCTAAGTTCTGTAAAAAGCAGTTGAAAGCTAATAGAAAATGGGTCATATTACCGCTCTCATCTTGAAATTTGGTCAACCCAACTTCCAGCGACACTGCCGTAAGTTTATATTCATTTTTTAGAAAATTTGGCAATTTTGGGTTAAGTTTACATACAAAATTTTTTGAAAAAGTTTCTTTTACATCATGTTCAAAGTTTCTTTGACTTATTACACAGCGCAACATTTTTTGTCTCAAGAGCAAACTTATGTGTCTCCGAAGGATTTTGGGCCGCTGAATCCGAGTCCGGGCTCAGATTTGCTCCATCACGTCACAATTTTGTGCTATACCTCAATTAATAGGGCAAAATATGTGATTTTGGGCTTTTTTGACTGCAAACCATCAAGCTTGGAAATATTTTTTTTAAGCAATCAAAAGGTTAATTGGTCAATTAACATCTAAATTAACGACTCATGCAAAATATTTCGTTTTACCTAATCAAATTTGATAAATTTAAGCATTTTATGTTAGTATGAAAACTTGCATGCAACTTTTGGAGGGTGACTTGTATGGGAAATATCGTACCTAACATAAATCGCTTAAAACTATCAAATTCGATTTGATAAAATGAAGTATTTTGCATGAGTCGTTGATTTAAATGTTAATTGACCAATTAACCTTTTGATTGCTTAAAAAAATATTTCCTTGCTTGATGGCTTGCAGTCAAAAAAGCCGAAAATCGCATATTTTGCCCTATAAATTGAGGTATAACACAAAATTGTGACGTGTTAGAGCAAATCTGAGCCCGGATTCGGATTCAGCGGCCCAAAATCCTTCGGAAACACATAAGATTGCTCTTGAGACAGACAAAAAGTTAATTTTTGTTACGCTGTGTTATCTTTTGAATGAAACCTAGGGTTTCGAAATCGGACGCAAATTGGCGGAGATATGGGCCTAAAAAATGACATGTTTTTGAGGGGGTGACCCCAAACTTTTGAACGGGAGTGTACCTGCACTCTTCTTAAACAACTAGCAAATTCAATTTACAGATCAAGTAAATAATTTAGGAGTTATTTTTACCTCAAATTTAGATTGGGAATCGCAAATTAACTCGCAAGTTGGAAAATTTTACGGAATACTCAAGCAACTTTCTCTCACTGCCAAGCATCTCAATTGTCAGACCAAAATAAAACAGTTTAAATCGCTAATTTATCCACATTTCATTTATGGTGATTTTGTAGATTTAAATGCCACTGCATACAGTATAAACAGGCTACGAGTTGCGCTAAATTCGTGCATCAGATTCGTTTTCAACATTTCTAGATTTGGAAGAGTCACTCACCATCAGAAATCTTTAATTGGTTGTTCATTTGATAATTTCTATAAGTTTAGATCATGTTGTCATATCTTTAAAATACTTAATTCTGGGAATTCAGGCTATCTGTCTTCAAAACTTATTCCCTGCAGGAATACTAGAACAAGAAGCCTTCTTGTTCCTCCAAAGCAGTCTAAATATTATAGTCAGTCGCTGTTTGTGAGAGGTATAGTAAATTGGAACTACTTACCAACAAATCTTAAAACTTCCGTTAATTTATCGAGCTTTAAACGGGACCTACACTTGGAGTTGAGCTTCACGCCCTGAACAAATGCACAGCAACTTAGAAATAGTTAAGCAAATATTGAACTTAAATTAGTTAAGCAAGGAATGAATTGTTTAAACATACCTGTATTTTTCGCACATCCTACCTAAACGCTCCATATTGTAACATTTTAAAAGATTGTTAATCTTACGTTACATGAATTCAATAAATCAAAATAAAATAAATAAATAAATTAAAACAATTGTCTATAACATAATTTCGTAACACATTTATTATAATATTTGCTATATTTTTTGTAACAAAATAATTTCAAAATTTGTTGAATTTTTTGTATTTACGAGAAAAAGTTTGATCCGTTTGGATCCGAAAATTTATAATGTTTTGAAAACTATTTTATGCAATTCAGTATCATAATTTACATTTTATATAACTCATTTTGGTATCATAATGGCCATTTTTTCCAAACTAGCTCATTATGCAACTGAAATGAGTTGCATAATGAAAAATAGTTGCATAATGTTCATAATGCAACTCATTTGAGTTGCATTATAAACATTATGCAACTCAAATGGGTTGCATTATGAAAAAATCATTGCATATTTTTTTTTTTGCAATTTCTCATCGTAATAGGCTGTTTTACCTCACGCAAATCTGACAGGAAAAGGCCTACTTTCCCACACCAAATTAACAGTGCTGTAATGGTTCATTACAGCACTGATTTGCGTTGCGTAATGAACCATTACAGCACTGTTTTCAGTTTTGGTCATCTTCTTGATGCTTTCTGGATGCAGTTTTGAAAAATTGTGACAACTGCGCAATATAACCTGTTATGTTCAGATTTTCTTGAACATGGCTATGAACATCAGTGTGCAGATTGATGAAAAAATTTTGTTTAAAACTATCCTCAAGGGTAATTTATGAAATTTCAAAAAACGTTGTACGCAACTCGGTGCAGAACTCGATTTTTCCAGCACTCGTCGTAATTATCCAACTCGGCAAGCCTCGTTGGATAAATGTACGACTCGTGCTGAAAAAATCAACTTTTTGCAACTCATTACATAAATAACTATTTTGTGTTATTTACTTTTTCTGAAAATAGAATAACACACTTGAAAATATTTACCCAAAAAATGAGTATAAAAACTAGTTTCTACCCTGGATGGTGTCGAAGGAATTATAACACAATTTGTTATAATTTTATTAAAATTCTATCACATTTCATGAAACAAGTTTTGTAATGTTTTTGTTATGATCATAACAAAAGTTATTACATTTTTGTTCTTTTCAGTACATGTTTTATAACAACCTTTGTTACGATGCCGCATTAAAATAAATTTTATTTCGATTTCTGGGCCGGTCTAAAAATGAACCGGTCTAACCGCACCATAACCACCGCAGCATGACAGCTCGCATGCAGTGGTAGTGGTAGGTGAGAGAGATGATGAGATGAAGGGTGATGTAGATATAGAAATCAATAAAGAAAAATAACGGATTTCGCCATCGTAAAAAAACACCGAATTTAAGCTCTTTAAGTTTTTGGATTATTTTCGAGTAAATTGAATTAATTAGTTTGTTTAATTTAATTAAAAGCTAGGAGTGCGGTGTGAAGCAATATAGGGAAAACTTCCGTAACTCGATCCGTAAGTTAAAGCCTGTGAATCAAATGTAATTTGTCTGTGTTTACTTACCTGGATTTTTCCCTCCAGCAAACCAAATATCGGGTATCTGTAAGGATCCTGAAACAAGGAAAAATACCCCAAAAAACCTGTCGTGCTACTGAATAATATTGTAAGTAGATGCAAATAGAGATATCGTACGGTTAGAACTTCATAATGGAACATTTTGCGATTCCAAAATTAGCATTCGTACGACACACACCGATTAGGGTAACGGTACCAGGTATCGTCTGACTTCGCTGAATCATTTCGGACGAGATATCGTGGTAGAGGAAACCACTAATTGTGAGTAGTTTAAGTTAAGTAAATGTAAGCAAATGTTTAATGATTGTATGTATTTAATAAAATTCGCAGTTTAAGCGTTGCTTCAAAAATCCTGAGCCGCTATAAAAATCTGGTTTCCCTCTCGGGAACAACCTTTGTTTTAAAAAATTATTGTAACATTATAAAACAGCTTGTTATAATTTTGTAATGTTCATCTAGTCGGGTATGGTTGAGAGTGAGACTAGACCTACCTCACATCAACGATGGAGCTCAGTGTTGAAGATCTGTTGATTAAAACCTGCAGCTTAAAACGTTGATAGTTCATCACTGATACACACCAGGCTTCATTGGCGTAGCAACAGTGAATTTACATTTTAGTTATACACTCGAATTTTGGTGCGTTGATAAATAAGTAAGCTTAAAACATAATTTCTTGTCCTCCGAGCTATGCTATTCAAGACACATAGTATTCCCTCCATGCCCCAGCTTCAAACTGAACATTACTCACTTGGTGTGTCATAAAACCTGCTCCGAAGCATAATTATTATTTCAGAATTAAATATATGAATCGATCAGGACCCACGAGAAGCCCCCCTTGCCAAAGTAAGTGCTCCAGAGCAAGGTATTTTCCAGCAACGACGCACGGACTCTTCGCCAACCATCCATGGTGTGGTCCAGTCGGTTTATTATTTATGTGAGAACAGTTCGCACTCGTGGTTCGTCTGCTGCGGCGGGCAAATCTCTGTATTGCAATTCAGAGCAACATCACCAGGCCAGCAACCAACCTGCCTACACACATCTAACTAGTGCTGGACCTGAACCGACGACCGGTCTGGGGTTCGTCCGCTGCGCACGTTCACTCGTAGGAATGATTCATTCCACTTGCTCTGTTAGTGCATTTATTGCAACCATGTAGCGTATAGCCGTTCGAAGTGGAAAAGCACATGTTTGTGAAATGGTTTACTTTTACTCAACGCAACGGAGAACAAGTTGCAAAACATTCTCTCCTGAAGATGATGGCCACAAATTCGACCGGTGCTGTATGAATTATGATTTCACCGCTAATAATACGAAACGTCGTCATCTTCTTGGTCGTAAGAAGAGATTGTGGTAAAAAGCGTATCTTGAGCAAAGGGAAGGATTCGACGTTGGAACAGAGTGTTACAAGTTTTATTCTTGTGTTAAATGTACTATTTTAATTTGCAAACGTTTCTCTAAGTTTAACCTTCCGTTAATCGCGCTGTTGTACTTTGTACAACACATGAGAATTATCGACTATTACTTTGAAACCATCTTTTCTATCGATGTCAACCCCAAATGTATTCCAGAGGAATCTTATTTGGAATATTATAAGACCTTTTTTGCAAACAGTATAACTCCTTATAATGCGGAAAATTGAAAATCGCAATATGAAGAACGTACTATATTTAAGATAAGATAGACAGTTGAATGTGAATTAGTGTATTTCAAAATCCAACTGATCTAGAAATATGGTGTCTTCGGCAAAGTTACTTGGGATATCAAGGACCTTCGCGAGGCGATCTGAGAAATTCAGATTTCAACCGATAGGCGGCGCTAGTGGGCATGTATTTTTTCTATCCCATAGAACTCAGGATCCTGAGTACTTAGAAAGGTGGTGTCTTCGGCAAAGTTGTTTGGTTGATTAAACACTAACTGCTGAAGGACCGTTTGGTTTGAAACTCCACATCTAGGTGGCGCTAGTGGGCATTGAAATTTTATAACTCATACATCTCAGGACCCTGATTACTTAGAAAGATGGTGTCTTCTGCAAAGTTGTTTAGTAGATCAAACACTAATTGATGAAGACAAGTATGATGTGGAACTTCACATCCAGGTGGCGCAAGTGAGTACTCAAATATTATAACTCATATATCTCGAGATCATGATTACTTAGAAAGATGATGTCTTCAGCAAAGTTGTTTAGTAGATCGATCACTAACTGATGGAGAGCCGTATGACTTGAAACTCCACATCTAGGTTGCGCTAGTGGGTATTCAAATTTTATAACTCATGTGTCTCAGGACTCAGGACCTTGGTTATTTAGAAAGATTGTGTCTTCTGAAAAGTTGTAGTATATCAAACACTAACTGATGAAGACAAATATGACGTGCAATTTCACATCCAGGTGGCACTAATGAGCATTCCCATTTTGTACCTCAAATATCTCAAGATCCTGATAACTTAGAAAGATGATGTCTTCAACATTGTTGTTTGGTGGATAAAGGATGGATGTACTTATCCCGTGACATTGACAACCTTAGGATAAAGTATATTGAAATACGACAAGCAGATAATAAATATTTTACTAAGCGCTTTAACTTCATGTAAAATTAATCAATCAAGTGCAAATTTAAACAAATTATAATTAACTAGTTGTATAATTTTCAAATTTTGAAAACATTCGGAAGTATAAAAATTTACAGCTCATTGATTTTTTTTCTAGATGAATAATAACACCATCATGCTTTTGCAAATTTACAACTAGCGTCTTCTGGTGGCAGAAGCACGAATCAAATGATCAATCAACTGAAAGCCCTTGATCTACCAGCCAACCTTGCCAAAGATATCAACCTCCCAGGTAATCAGACTCGGAGATATATAAAATATAAAATTTGCATACTCATTAGCACCACTTACTGGCGAAATATTGATTTCAACGACCCATCAACCAAATGCACTTAACCTATTTGACAACTTTGTCGAAACCACCATCTCTCTTCTAGTAACCAGGATCCTGAGAACTATTGCATATCCATTTTTTATGTTCACTAGCGTCATCTAGTGGTGAAATTAAGATTCAAACGGACAACTATCTGTAAGATTTCAATCTTTTAGGAGGTCGGCACGAGAGGTAACTTTTCCTCCATTTGATCTTTGATCTACCAAACAACTTTGCCGAAGACACCATCTTTCTGAGTAAAGTGGAGCTTCTGGCCGTTCGGTTAGCGTTACCAAGCGTGTAACCGCACCATGCTATCCACTGGTGCATGTAATGTATGTCGTGGTCCATGGTCTAGTGTTAAGTTCTGTTCAGTCTGTACAGCCTCTGGCTGTCCCGTGCCTTTTTAATCGAGATCCTGAGCTACATGAGTTTAAAAATTTACATGCTCACTAGCGCAACTGTCACTCATCTATAAGCCCTTGATATAATAAACATCTTTGCCGAAGACACTATCTTTCTAAGTAATAAGGGTCCAGAGATACATAATATATAATATTTACGTTGTCATTAGCGCCGCCAAGTGATGAAATTTCAAATTAAACTGCGAACCATCCGTAAGTACTTGACCTACCAAACAACTTTGTCGAAGAAACCATCTCTCTAAGTTATCAGGTTCCCGAGATACATAGGATATAAAGTTTATTTGCTCACTAGCGCCGCCTAGTGGTGGAATTACCAATTAAACGGCCAATAATCTGTAAGTCGGTTACCTACCAAACAACTTTGCCGAAGACATCATCCTTCTAAGACATCAGGATCCTGAGATATAAGATATAACATGAAATTGCTCACTAGCGCCGCCTAGTGGCGAAATTTCAAATTAAACTGCAAAGCATCCGTAAGTCCATGACCTACCAAACAACTTTGTCAAAGACACCATCTTTCTAAATAATCAGGATCCCGAGATACATAGAATATAAAGTTTTAAGCCTAGTGGTGGAATTTCCAATTAAACGGCCAATAACACTAGTTTACAGCATTTTTGAACTCGGTAAGCTGGTGATCATTTTTGGTGTAGAATCATGCCCTGAGTTCGAAAACGCGAAGGAAAAAAATTACAGTAGAGCGGATTTTTTTTCGACTTTCCATACAAGGTTGATGATTTGAAAACGATTTTTGTTTTATTTGTAAGCAACGTCTCTCACTTCACACATCTCTTGCTCCGTAATCAATGCTCCGATTGAGCTGATTTTTTTACTGTAACTCGCCCACATATGATATGTCAAATAAACGTTGAGAAAGAATTTTTAAATTGTTTTTTTTTTACTGAAAAAAATATATTTCTTCATATATTTTTGGAAATTTAGCTAAAATTTAAGGAGATCTTCCCTAAGACTAGCCAATATATTAAATTTCTTCAATCTGACGCAAAACCGACATTCAGATGATCGAATGGTATTGTATTCAGATTTCAATTTATGGAAAAAGATTTGAAATTGGTTGAACAAAAAGCAAGATATTTGAATTTTAGTAAATTCCATATTTTTAAAAGTTGTAAAACTCGATATTGAGCTAAAACTTTAAAACGGCTCTACTCAAATTTTCTTGAAGCGCGGTTTCGAAATCAGTGCTAAATTGTACTTCAAAAATTTTGGTCGTTTGATAAAAGTTCACGACTTTCGTTTTATTTTGTAAACTAGTGTAATCTGTAAGCCGTTGACCTACCAAACAACTTTGCCGAAGACACCATCTTTCTAAGACATCTGGATCCTAAGATATAAGGTATAACATGATATTGCTCACTAGCGCCGCCTAGTGGACGTATTACGAATCAACTTTGTCAGCATCAAGTAGCCCATGAAATTTACAACAACTTTGCCAAAGACAGTCCTCCTCTAAACAATCAGGATCCTTAGATATTTCAGAATGTATGGGTGTTGTACAAAGTACAACGCGCGACTGCTCGCGTTACAAAAATTGGCGCGAGTACTGAAAGGTTAATGCACATTTATAGTGCTCTGGAGTAATGGAGCAGCATGAGATGTCAACCATCTAATTTTAATTGCCTACTTTCAGATCATTTCAACTATCAGATATAAGAATCGTTCCCTAACAAGGACATCAAAATGCTCCCTTAGGATTAGAAATTCCCATACAAAACTCAAGCAACGAAAGCAAACTAACTAACGAACAAAAAGGCAATCTGCCAGATAAATCACGATTAAAGGATTGACTGATGGACCAACAACAATTATGAAATTTCGTCATCCTGTAATCGGAAATTGTCATCCAAATCTATGCATATCGAAATCTATGTTATATCACTTTTGACACATTTGACTGTGAAGGCAAAAATTATTTGCATGCATTTTGCATTTTTTGGGACTGTTCAGTGTTCATGGTACGAACGTTCCGAACCGTCGAAATAAATAAATGCCTATTGTAAGAAAAAATAACTCGCCCTTTGTGAAATTTGGATTTCTGGCACACTTTTTTCGAAAAGAATAAACATTTGGGTAATGAAAAATGTGCCTTTTCCATTGCCGTTAAAATTGTGCGCCCAATCAATATAAAAAACATAATGAAAATTAAGTAAAAAAAAAAGAAAATCACAGTCATCAAGATTGGTTTAGTGATCGTGTCGAATTGCTTCCCAGCTCATACAATTTTCAGTACTTTCTCTATTTTCATACATTTTCCGTAACTTTTTCAAGTTAAAAGCACTGCCGACCGGCCTTCCGGTCTTCCATATACAAAATGAACGATGGAAAAACCAAGCCGAAAAAATTGACTCAGCTATAAGCAGAAAGGGCCCGACATAGGACCCTCTGCCCAAATGGCCTCGAACTCTATATTGAATTTTGAAGCACAGTCGTTCTGAAATCGATTCTGAAGCTATGGGATTTCAGTCAGATAGTTGGGGTTTCTGATAAATGAGTCCAAGTTGTTTCTTGAAGTTTATATTTTATGAAAATGTACCGAAAATCAGTAAGAACTACCCATTTCGACAAAAATCCATCGTACGTTTGGGAATCTCCACAGCATTTTCTGTTCATTATACCAAACTTTGGTAAAGCTTAGCTTCGGTACAACTCTCCTGAATTTCGGAAATCTGAGCTTTTAGTAATTAGAACAGCTGAATAAGTTATTCCAATTCAATAAGAGTATATGAAGGATTGTATTGAAAATCCAGCTGTACTACAATTCTAAAACATCAACTTGATGTTACCCTTTTGCCGTATGTGTAGAATAGCATTAGTCAGATTTGTTTGATAATTTGGTTCCCTTTCATTTGAGAAGATATTCTTAAATTTCTGCAGAATAATAAAATTGTCAAATGCCTCCAAAGACTTTTTATAAATTCTAAGTTTTCTTTATTACAAAATGTGTGGTACATTTTCTAAAATAAAAGGGGGTCCTAGAATTGTATGGAGTCAGACAGATGAAAATTGTATTAGAAATTTCCCAATTTATCTCAAATTATGGCAGAGAGTTTACTGAAACTAAGTCAGCCAAATTATATCATAATGAAAAGTGGGTCGCAAGCTGCAAAAGTTTCAAACCATTCTCATAAGTCTATAAGAAAATCTTCAAATGGTTTCTTTTAAAACTTCCTTGAAGTATTCCTGTGGAAAATATTTCAATGATTTCTTCAGAAATTCATCTGAAAAAACTCTCCATCTCCAAGGAGTTTCTTCAGAAATTTTTTTGAAGAAGTTTTTTTTTAGAAAATCTTCCCTTGATTGCTTCAGAAATTTCTCCATGAATTTAGCTATTCCTCCAAGAATTTTCTTTATAATTGTCTCTATAAATTTCTCTAAAATTTCCTATAGAGATTTTTCCAGAACAGCCATTCCATAGGAAAACGATATAGTACAACTCCAATTGTTGTGAAACTTGCTAGGTTCGTATTTTTTCAAAAATAATTAGAACCGTATTTTTTATATTTCGTCACTAGGGTGACCAATTTTCAGATAGGGTGGTCCAAAAAAATCAAGGTTTTTAAAAACTAGAAATTTTCAAAAAATCATAACTTTTGAACCAGTTGACCGATTTGTTTTATTTTTTTTTTTTTGAAAGCTATTGAATTTTAGTTTTAAGAAAAAAATACGATGAAGGGGCCAAATTGTGTTTTGGTGCAAACATATGCAATTATTTTAGTTTTTACGTTTTCATGGTCTCGGGACCAATGAAATGTGCAGAAGTGTTCAGACAGCGGCACGCATGTAAATCAAAGGGGTACCGCTATCCGATCACTTTTGCACTTTTTTAATGCCTTGTCACGGACGGAACGGAAACATTTTGTTCTTCGTACACGTAAAATTCAACATTCAACAACATCCTATTTGTAGTTCCGTGTCAAAAATTGAGCTCAATCCATGGAAGCAAACCATAGTTACAGCATCTCAAACTTGACAATTTTGTATGAAAATTGGCGTTTGTCCAATAAATTATGCACCACAGTAGGGGAACCAACGTATTTTGGACACAGCGTTACACCAATATATTTTGGATGTTTCCATTTGTTTTTGCCGTAAGTGTCCAAAAAATATTGGCGCGTTGCTGTGTCCAAAATATGTTGATTCTTCTATATAACACACTGAAAGACTCACCCGAACGCGGCAAAAAACAGATGCATTCAAGTCAAATTTGGACAGCAAAATTTGCCAAATCCGTAAAGTAAAATAAAGGTATCCATCATAGATTGCGCGAAAAAGTGTGGAACGACTGTTGGTATGGTTCAGCGCGCCAAGGAGTGTGATTCCCTGAATATCTACCCAAAACAGAAATTCCAAAACGCAATCAAATTCTGGCGGATTATGTGAAAACTCAAGCTTGGACACTGTACGACGATGTTTTGAGAAAAAATTACATGTGCATAATAATGGATGATGAAACGTATTTCAAATTGGACTACAAGACACTTCCAGGCGCACAGTTTTTCACTGTGAAGCGTGGAACGGATGTTCCGATCTAGGAGAGATCGATTTTTTGCGAAAAAAAAAATTGGGAAAATGTGGTGGTTTGGCAAGCAATTTGTCATTGTGGTATGAAATCGTCACCTTTCTTCACCATCCCAAGTATGAACGTCGAAATATCCCGGAAGGAATGTCTCCAGAAACTTATTCTGCCACTCATCTGAAAGCACAAACGTCCTACATTATTTTGGCCGGATTTGGCATTCTGGCACTATGCGCGTGATACCTTTGACGGGTATGAAGAAAGCAATGTTCAATTTGTGGAAAAGGCAATGAATCCTCTAAATTGCCCGTAAATAAGGCCCATTGAAAAATAGTTAACTTTGATTAAAGGGAAACTACGGAAAAGTGATAGAGGAGCAGAGGACGTCACCAAATTCAAGAAAAACTGGGTCAACCCAAGCAAAACCATCGTTGGAACGGTTGTCTAAAACCTTATGAAGAGCACCAAGAAGAAAGTGCGAGAGGTGGCAAGATCCACGAAAAATTTAATATACAATGATGCCATGGGCTTTTCTGATGGTCAATAAACAATGTAATTGAATTTAATTTACAAAAATAATAAAATAAAAATAATAAATAAATCATTTTTATATACAGCAATTTTTAGGTGTACTAATAATTAACGATACAGTCCTTATATGGGATTTCACATAAGTCATTACCCACGACCTCCCCCTCAGGAGACAAATTTTAATGAAACGCTAAATTGGAGTATTTATGGTAATTAAAATTGACAAAAACAATTGATCCATCTCTTGTTTTGAGTGCGGGAAATTCGAGTTTTGAGCCTTCTTCCCCATGGACCAAAGCTCAGAGCGTCACCTGTAACTCTGCTCAGCTCACCGGTACGACTTCTCCGCCGTTCCCATGTGGAACAGACACAAGCCGGCCGACGAATTGCGCGCGACTCTTTGAAGCCAAACGATAAACCGTTTATGGCTTCATAATAAATATCCGCACAAACGCTCTCGTCCGCGCCGCACTATTACAGTAAAGTTGATTTTCCACCTGCTTTGATTCGGAGCAGTTACTGCTAAGTACACGGGCTTCGAAGTTAGGGGTGCTTTACCCATTCCGAGTCATGCGCGCAACTGACTATTACCACTCATAAATATCATATTTTTAATTAACTCGTTAGGATTATCCGGTGGTAATCGATCATTTTTGCCTTACGCTTTGGCTCTCGTAATGCTCGACGAGTGTGGTTTACTGCTTGGGCTAGAAATGCTGCAAATGTGTGGTTTTCCACGTCCGGACGAACTCAGACGAAATGATCGTCGGCGCAGGCAATTGCTAGACTAATTTATTGACCAAACGATCAGCATTAGTTTGACTCAATATAGCACTACAATCAATCACTACAATCAATCAAGCACTACTACTGAGGCCAAGATGAATCTAGGGAAAAGCCCCTTGTGTCCATGTTTCGTTACGCCTGTTGATAGAATCAGAACAATTGGATAGAGTCTACATCTACAAGGATGTACGTACACCCTCCTTGAGTATGGATCATGTATTGTGTCCTTTGACGACCAGCAACGGTCCGGTCACATGAGCGATTTGCCCATTTGGTACAATTGTGAGGTGAATCTTTCTAAGAAAATTGACGTGTTAGCCGAAAGAAATAATCATTGATTGAGAATGCTGTAGGTCAAAGAACATTGAACTGAGAAGCATGATTTGTCTTAGTTACGACGTAACGCCAAGAAAAAGAAGAATGTGAAGAAGAAAGAGGAGAGAATAAACGCATGATATAGAATTTTCAGACAATTTTGTCTAGATCATTGCAGATACAAATACCTGATACATATATGCACGTAAATCAATCAAACTTCTTAAGTCAAAATACCAAATGTATCATCACTAGAGGTGTGAGGTTTGTTGCCAAAATCAATTTGCATTGAACTTTCCTTGGTGTTGCTTTGTGGTAAAATCCTTGGTTGAACTCAGGGAAAAATGTAAATTTTCCATTCCGAAGATTAATTTAGTTTGTGGTTTGCTTGCTCTACAATTGATCCCAAAATTGCTACATCATCCGAGGAACTCGACCTGTAATCGAGCAAGATAACGCCACAGCCTGCATGCCTGCGGTCCGTTCGGTCTCTAATTGGACCGCGGTGGCAAAGTTGGCCCGCACTATTTATTGCGTTGTGGTCAGTCCAGGTTCCGTGAATATTACAAGGGCCAAAACAAAGAACTTCGCTGCCGGTTGCTGCTCTTGCCCTGGGAAATCTTTGTTTCACTGATAATGTCAATACTTTGCTCGTAAATTATTTATCCGAAATGACCAGTAAATCAGTCCACCAGTCCGGGACAATGTTTATGACGATTATTATCGCACATAAATTGATTATTTCTCAATCTTCATCTTTCCTTTTTTTCTTTCACTTCACTCGGCCAAGCTTTTCATTACAAGGCGCGGGAGCAGAGGAGGCACCTTAAAGACGGATCTTTAGAACTAAATTGAATACCAACATGTATAAACAGATTATATTTCATCGCCTGGTCCATGGCCGACGCCGAACAGAGAGAAGAGAGCACAGCGACCGCGAAAGACAAAAGCCCTGAACGATTACAGTGGGGAAAGATTTAATTGAATATTTCAATCATCACTTCGGACAGGTTTTTATCGATTCTGTGTCTCTGCGCGAGCACACCCCAAAGAGAAGTAATTCCGATCCGATCCGCGAGCGCTTTTGGCCGTTCATATGCATACCTTCGGCCACAGAGACAGACGCGATCGCGATGATGACAGCACGAGGGGGAAAGAAAGAACGAGTGGCCGAGCGAGCGATACTATCGGCACCGCAGCAGTCCATTTAATCGCTTTTATACACTCCTCCCTTTTCTCGCACGTCGTCGTCATCATAACCATCATATCGCGATCAGCAGCCTCAGTCAGCGGAATGGGCTTGTTTTTCTACCACTTGCGACGGGGGAGCTTATGACATTATCGGCAGGCAATATCAAAGATTCATAAAAGAAGAGACGGAGTGCGAATCTTCATCGCCCCTTCGGACGATTTACCGGGTGTTCTGCTAGGAGACCTCCGGCAGTGAATATTAATTTGAGTAGTTGGTTTGCAGAACGACAATCTTGCTACGTAATAATGTGATTGCTGCAAATGTCGTTTTCTTACTGCAATAAGATGAAAAAGAGTGCATAACGCAGATTAATATTTAGATCTAGATCAATCCAAAACATCTCTGTTTTATTGAAGCAATATGCAACAACAACGGGATAGAAGGAAACATCTCTGCGAACGGGAACGCGGTGGTTGAAAGGTGGAAGTTGCACTTCGATGAACACCAAAACAATACCGAGCACAAATTTGTTTACCTTGTATACTTTATGACGTCTAACAATAACGTGTGTTGTGGACTCATTCCATGCACATTTCTATTTGTTTGACTTTTGAGCGGAGCCCTGTTATCTTAGTGATCATTAGAACGATCCCATTTTAACCGAACACGTCCCATTTTACCGAAAGCGTCAGATTAGTGAACTTGTGCAGCATACTAACTCACTCATGTATCCTCCTGAGAGTACCTGCGGGGTACATAGGGCCAACGTAAAAGATTTTACCCTGGGCGGCTGCTCTCTTTGACCTTGGCCCAGGTCAGTTTTCTATCAACTTCCTTGATCTTCTTGTTAAGACTTCGTCGCCACGAGCCCCTGCGTCCGCTTCTGCTGCGATATCCTGCCGGATTCCAATCCAAAGCTTGCTTGCATATTTCGTCTCTGCCGTTCCGTTGTGTGTGACTGACCCATGTTCGTTTTCGTTCTTGAATATCTGTTGATATCCGTTTCTGATGACATATTCGATGGAACTCAGTATTCGACATCCAGTTGTGAGGCCCGAATTATAAACCACAGACATCGGTTGATGCAAACCTGCAGCTTCGTGTAGGTACTCTATGCTGTAACGCACCACGAACGGCGTACAAAAGATGATTGGATCTTCATATATTTCGTTAACTCGCAAAAGCAGCCCTATCCTTCTTGATCCGTGCTCCTATGTCGATCTAGGTACCACCGTCTGATGCGATCTGGCTGCCAAGACATTGAAAGTGTTCGACCTTTTCCACTGCTTGCCCAGCTACTGTAAAGTTGGAGGGGTTGTCCGTGTTGACATTCAATGATTTGGTCTTGTTGACGTTAGTGGTTAGACCTGCCGCCAAGCAGCGTTCGGTCAGGTTGTTGAGCTTACTCTGAATGTCAGAGCACCATTGGATAAGTAGAGCAACATCGTCGACCAAATCGAAGTCGTTCAGGTGCTCCATAGGGGCTGCCAAAGTAGCCCACGATTCGGTGCATGGTCAAGTGCCGTCCCTTATTTTGTAAAAATTGGAAATGTTAAAAGTACGTTGGTGGAAAATGATCGTTTTAGCTAAGAAATGATAGTGTCAAAATTTGAAGTCTGTATCTCAAGGGGATTAAAAAAACATGATTTTTTTTATGAAAAAAATACGTTATTCTACTAAAATTGCAGATTTTAGGACCTTAAAGAACCAAAAATGTTCGAAGCGTCCCAAAGGCCCACTCGAAACCCCACCTCCACCTTCTCCTCTGAAACTCACCTGATGCCCTCTGGAACTTCCCTGGAGCTCCCTGAGATCTGCGTGATCAAGGCCCCTTGGAAATCTCCTGACTGCCTGAAACGCCCCTGAAACCGACTGAGACAACCCTTTGACCCTTTAAACGTCGCTGAGTCTTCATGGTACCTCCTGAAATCTCCTGAAACCCTTTGGGGCTTCCACGAGACCCCGTGAGACCAATTGAAACGTCCCTGAAGCCCTCTGGAACCCTCCTGAAACGCCCCTGAGACTCCCTGGAACCCCCTAAAACCACTTGACTTACTTACTTTCAGTCCTGGGCACCCACGATGGTGCAGAGGGCTGAATTGAAAGACCTCCATTCTGGGCGGTTGCCCGCCATCGCTTTGACCTGTGCCCAGGTCAAATTTCTGTCGACTTGCATGATTTCGTTGTTGAGCCTGCTCCGCCATGAGCCTCTAGGTCTGCCTCTGCTGATACACACCAGGTTTCACTGGCGTATAGCAGCACAGATTTAACCTTCGAGTTGAAAATTCGGATTTTGGTGCGTCGACTAATCTGATCGTTTCTCCATACATTTCTTAAGCTCGCAAAATCAGCCCTCGTTTTCTTGAACTGCACACCTATGTATGTCGATCTTGGTGCCGCCATCGGCCGTCATTTGGCTACCAAGATATTGGAAGCTTTCAAAATTATCCACTTATTTCCCATCTACCGTAAAACTGGAAGGGTTGGCCGTGTTTACATCCAACGATTTGGTCTTGCTGACGTTGATGGTAAGACCTGCCGCCGAGGAGCGATTTGCAAGATCATCGAGCTTGCTCTGCATATCAGAGCACCGTTAATCTAGGAGAGCAACGTCATCAGCCAATTCGAAGTTATTTAGGTGCTCCATGGAAATGGGCTGCCACAGCAACCCACGATTTAGTTCACAATCAATCGCACCTACAGGATACATCCTTGTCTCATTCCAGCAGCGACCAGGATGGGATCAGACCAAACAACGTTGTGCAGTACTCTGCACGAAAATACCCTGTACTGTGCTTCAATGAGGCCGATGATTTTCTCAGGGACACCCTTGCGCCTGAGAGCTTCCCACTTGTTACGAAAAAGGGATGGATTTGTGAAAAAGTAATGTTCTGGTGTGGCTTCGGTGGGTGTCAGTTTCCCAAGTAACACATTTTGTTATATAAATGTATAAAATACACGGTTCATACAAATCCCTATGTTAGGTCACGAACAAAAAAAACTAAAATTCATACACTTATATCACCGAAAAAGCGCAAAAAATGGCGGATTATACAACATCTTTGATGTTTTACAAGATGTTTTTCAATACATCATCAGAACATACATTATGTTTTTAAGAAGTATCCTATAAACATCGCCAATACCTTAATTTTTAATCATGTTGGCATGATGTATGTTATTACCAAATGCAAACTATTAAAAAAATATCTGACATCTCCAGCAAAAAAAAAACAATTTCACTTTTAGCTCGCTTTTTACGAAATTCTGAAGCCATCAATTATTTATAAAATAATCATGTTGTCATTGTCTATTACCGTGATCTTCCGTACGGTCCCAGATTTATGGTGAAATAATAGTTTTCAGTGGCCATAAATTCATGCGCTTTTAATCAAATTGGTAATGTCACAAATATTCGGCTCATTTTTTCCATTTTAATTACTTTTCAATCAAGTTTATGCGAAGGCAACATGGCGACATTGTAGTACAGTGTCGTCAGAAAATTTTGAAAACGAAAAAATTTTCAAAAAAAAAAATATAATGTGTTCTAATATAGAAAATAACAATAATTTCCAAATTTTGCCACTCCGACGATATAACAAGGATTTTTCGACATATTTTCCTATTAATATAAAAATGTATTATTTTTTAGCAGCCACTGTAATTTTATCCTAAATTGATCATTGGTCGCCTAATAACGAAAGATATGCGTGCAACATGTTCAAATTACATCATCTGAACATCCTAACAACATATTTCTTTGTTTGTTATTAAAATACCTTGAAATAACATCATTTTGATGTATTTTAAACAACCTGCTGAAGAAGTTCTAATGCGCAGTTGAGAGTTGTTTTTTCCTGGTTCTGTATACTTTGTTTCAACAATTGTATAACAAAATTGTATATGCAAGGCAGCTATAGTGAAACCAAAACAAACGGATCTGCTGTCAATCGTGAGGTTTCAGTGTTTAGAACATTTTTCTGTTTTTCATTGAGTATTTGAGAGGATATGATTCTCCAGGTAAATACAAGACACGTAAGTACATACATTCAATTAAACTCCTGCCTGTGAATTGCTTGGTAAATTTTCGGTCATCGAGTATACGCCACAATGTTGATGTAAAAATATACAACTTTAAAGGCTACCAGGCTCTTCTATGCGCGCTACAATGTGTGCGTTGTTTTTCTGCAAATTATTGTCAGCGAATAATAATGCTGAGCATGAACATTAGGTGCGACTAAATTCAGATTCCGTTGTGATGATGAAGAGATTCATCACCGAATTAGGAAACATCTCAATTTAAGACGCATGGAAATACTTGTACCATCAACGTACTTGCTACGTAAAAATAACTTGTTTTTGCAGTCGAGTATTAACTTTGTTCGAATGATGTTTCACATTACATTTCATCAAACAAGAAAACGATAATACTTATAACATGTTTATTCCATGTATTTAAAACGTAAAATTAACTTCCAAAAATGTTGATGACGTTTAAATGAACTTGTTGCCGCTGTACTTAGTAATAACATATTTTCAACTAAAGTTGTTTTGATTTTCGCATATAATACATTTATAATACATCTTTTTTGAATCATATTTCAAATGATGTTTTCTGTGTTACTTGGGTTGGTTTTCTATTCCGCAGAATCGTTACAAATTCTGTGGCTTAGTTGGTTAAAACGCCGGTCTAGCGAATACGGAGTCGTGGGTTCGAATCACACTAAATTTCTTCTCTTAATATGACAATTAGAAATATCTCGTTTCTTCTGATATTCCTACAGGCATTCCTACCGGATTCTCTCGAATATTCATTCTAAGATTCCCGCAGGGACTACTTTCGGGATTGTTCCAGGAGATTCTTATGGGGTTTCTCCAGGGATTCATCCATAGATTCGTCCAGGAGCTCCTCCATGCGTTTCTTCTGGGATTGTTCCAAGAGTTCTTTCTGGGAATCCTCCAGGGTTCCTCTAGAAGTTTCTTCAGTGATTAGTCTAGGAGTTCCTTCTGTGATTCTTCAAGGAGTTCGTCTGGGATTCCTCAGGGAGCTCCTTCTCCAGGAATTCTTTATAGTATTTATTAAGGTGACCTTTCCTCCATGAACTTCCAGGATTCCTCAAGGAACTCTTTCTAGTACTCCTTCAGGGGTTACTTCATGGGTTCCTCTCATACTTCCTTCTTGAACTCCTCCAGTTTTTTTTTCGAGCTTACGCAGCTGAGATCCTTTTAAATAATTTGTTTGGGATATCTCCAGGGTTTTTAAGAAGTTCTTTCCGAAATTGCTTCAGTTATGCCTTCCGAGATTTCTCCAACACTTCCTACCGTAATTCTTTCATCATCCAGGAATTCAATTCAAGTTGCCTCCAAAAGTTCCTTTTGAGACTTCACTTTCTGTGGTTCTTCAACTATTCATCCAAAAAATTCTAGCTGAACTCCGTCTAGCACTTCTTTTTGGCTTCTGTGGGGTGTGAATAATGATTAGTGATATTCCCCTTGCGTGTCCTTCCCCTAGTAAGCATAGGTGACAGCAATCATCATGACGAGACAGTGAGTGTGTTGCTGCCTCATTGAGGAGTGGAGCTTTGGCGGAGCCAGTCGCCTGTATTGCGGGGACTCGTATCATGCCAAGTGATTCTACTGCAGAATGTCGAAAACGGATTGTTATAGTGAGTTGCGCAATATTCACAGCTTCATTAGAAACTTCATCCAGTAATCATCCAGAAACTCCTTCCGGGATTTATTCATTAGCTCCTTCCGCAATTCCTCCATGAACTTCTCATGGCATTTCCACAGGAGTTTCTTATGGAATTTATGCGAATTATTCTAGAATTCCTCAGGTAGTTCATTCTGGAAGTCTCAGATGGTCCTCATGGAAATCCTTCAGTAGTTTTTTCAGGATTCATTATAAAAGCATTTCAAGACTTCCAAGACATCCTTATAAAATTCCTAAAGAGGCTGTTCATAAACCACATAGACCAAATTTTGGCCATCTTCGACCCCCCCTCTCCCTCGTAGACTTTTGTCCATACAAAAATTTAGGAATGTGTATGGAGCGTAGACTTTGACCCCCCTCCCCCAAAAAAGTACACATGGTTTATGAACGGCCCCAAAGTACATCTTTCAGGTATGCCTCCAAAAACTTCTCAAGTAATATTTACAGCA
Organism: Aedes albopictus; assembly: GCF_035046485.1. Lineage (NCBI taxonomy): Eukaryota > Metazoa > Arthropoda > Insecta > Diptera > Culicidae > Aedes > Aedes albopictus. The sequence goes on along the minus strand of NC_085138.1, from coordinate 111,296,936 downwards.
GTTTTGTAAAGAATTGTCACATGAGTTTGTTCTGAGTTTTCTCCAGAAAAAAATGAAAATGTTCCAAAAAGAACTGTAAAAATCTTAGAAGAAACTCGTAACGGAATAACTGAAAGAACTTCTGAATGAATTTCATAAGGAACACATGGAGGAATCTAGGAAGGAATTCCGGGAGAAATCCTAGAAGGAATCTCGGAATGGATTCCGTAAGGAGTTCCTGGATATATCCTGGAGAAAATTCCAGGTAGAATCCCAGATGGTGTTTCTGAGCTACTTTGTGGATGCTATCGACTGGTGATTTTGTACTAGTTTTTTTTTTGCCTTGCAGTATTCGGTGAAGCCAAAACAATAAATATTTTATATGCCCGACGTTTTGATGATCTATGCGATCCTGGAACAGGAGACAAGTGCTGCCTCTTCCATCCTTCACTTTCTCGTGTTTGTTTAACAGAGTGAATAAGAAAACCCAGATTAATCCACCTAGTGGTGATAGTGCCTTTCTCGTCGAACATGTACTTATGATCTTTCCTTGACCGGGATACTACTGGGATAGTTTTGCTTCAGAATTTTGGCTTTGCAGTCTTTTGGAGAAATCGAAAACACTAATCGTTCATCAAGTAATTTAAATAGCCGCTATTTAATGCGCCGCAGGCATGGGTTTGGTTCTCTTCCACATTTGACTACATCCGGCGGAACACCCGGAACCGGTTCCGGAATACTATCGGTTGTTCCAAATAAGGTCTGAAACTATTTTCTTGCTAAAGGTTTATCAGGTTGCCTTAAGAGCCGCGATTTGATGCGTCGCATGTGAGGGTTTGTTTAATTTTTATACTTAGCTACTTCCGGCAGGACATCTATAACGGGTTCTATAACACTACCAGTTCAGATATGATCTGAGAATGTTTTCCTGCCTACTGTTCATCAGGTTATCGAAAAAGCCACTGTTTGATGTGTCGCATGCATGGGTTTGGTTCACTCTCATATTTGACCACTTCCGGCGGAACAACCGGAACCGGTTCCGGAACACTACCGGTTCAGATATGGTCTGAGACTATTTTCCTGCTTACCGTTCATCAGGTTATTTAAAATGCCGTGGTTTGATGTGTCGCATGCATGGGTTTGTAACGTTTTTATATCTGGCCCCTTCCTGGGGTGCCGATCCGGAACACCTAAATGAACATAACTCCGGAACGGCTGGACCGATCTTAACCATTTTCAATAGGAAACAATGGGACTATATACCGCATCGAATGAACCATCGGTCGTTGAAATCGGTTGATATTTACTATCTAAAAATGAGGTGACCTTTTTGTACACATACACACACACACGCACATACGCACACACATACATACACACTCACATACACACACACACAGACATCACCTCAACTCGTCGAGCTGAGTCGATTGGTATATAAGACTTGACCCCTCCGAGGGCTCTATAAAATTTTCGTTTTTGGAGTGAACATATAGCCTTTCGGTACACCTTGGTGTACGAGAAAGGCAAAAAGAAAAAGCTATCTACGCCAATGAACTCAACCGTATGCCAAAGTTCAACTGAAATTTGTTTAAAAAGTGAGAGCGTATTACATTGCAGACGATTTGAGAAGGATGTTTTGGTTCAGTGTATTAGAAAGCATTAGTGATTAGTCTTGGAAATGCTCTAACAGACTCATTCCAGATAATGCGAAATGCTAATTTGGAATGCTACATTGCAATCAGCTCAAAAAATCATCAATACTTTGCTGTTCGTAAGGCTCACCACTAGCTGACACCGTGTCCCATACCTATATTGTCGAAAGACGTTATCCAACGTTGAAAGTGGCAGCACTGCTCATCTAAGATTAGTACGTCAGTCAGCTATGTGTACCAATCAATCGTTCAAACAAGCATCATCCCTCCCTCCTACCCGAGCAGAGGAAAATATCAAAATAATAACAACGGAACCACAAAACCTGTTTTTATATCTCGGTTTGTTATTATTGACTTATTAAGTCATCACCGTTCCATAGCATGTTCTGTTGGGCAATCTTATTTTGTTATACTCGTGCTCTTGGTATATTTTCTTTAAATTACATTTCAATAACATTTTTTGTTGTAGCACAAGTTCAGTTATTACTGAGTCATTGAGACTAGTACAAATATTTGATCATTAATATTACAACCAGGGATGGGAACACTCACTTGCAAAGAGTTACACTCACTTGTAGTTTTCTCAGCTCAGAAGCGTGCAATCAAGAAACGATGTATGGACGACTTTTGCCTTGTGGTTTTGTCTAAAACTTCGCCGAATAGAGTAATGGTCCCACAAGAATCTCAAAGTCGTGACAGAGCTGTGAAAGCGACTCTCCACAAGGTGAGTGTAATTTACATTCACCTTGTGGAGAGTTGCCTTCGCTGCTCTCTTACGACTTCGGTATGCGTGTGCGACCCCTACTCTATTCGACAAAGTTTTGGACAAAACCACAAGGCAAAAGTCGTCCATACATCGTTTCTTGATTGCACGCTTCTGAACTGAGAAAACTACAAGTAAGTGTAACTCTTTGCAAGTGAGTGTTCCCATCCATGATTACAACATAACTATAGCTTTGCAATCAAAACTACACCATTCGAGATTTTCGTTGTTCACAGCATTCCGTGAGGAACTGTAAGAGAAAATATTATTTTGTCATCAGTTCCTCTTCTTATTGACATTACGTTACAGTGCCAACTGATCAGCCTATTGTTTTATAAGCACTTTGAAAAGTATACCTGTTTGTTTGTCCCAGTTTCAGTTAGGTATGAATACGAAAATAGAGAATGTAAGGGGCTGTCCATTAATTACGTAAGGGAATTTTAGCGATTTTTCGACACCCCCTCCCCCCCCCCCCCCCCCTTGTAAGACTTTTTGTATGAGAACCCAAAAAATTTTGTTTGACGCGTAAGATTTTTCAAACCCCCCCGTTACGTAATTAATGGACAGCCCCTAATAGAATGTTAGCCATTTTATGAAACATTTTGGATCAACTGGTGGAATTTAACGACGAACAACACATTTTCGACAAAAATGTAAAAAAATAAGTCATCAAGAACTCCATTGATTATTTTTAGACATTTTATTTTTATTGATTTCACTGCATCGAGCCCACTTAGATTATCTAGGATATATGTGTCACAGACAAGCAGACGTAACACCTTGAACGATTTTCATGGAAATCCATCGCGCAGTTCACACTACCATCACCTGGTGGAGTTGCACGAATCACTGTGTTATGCAATATCGTCAACAGAAGGCGCTAGTGTGAAACGTCAAACGCATAGAGAAGCGACGCATGCGCCTCTGGTTGTGAAAGCCACAACTCTGAAAATTTAAAATGATCGTTAAAAGCGTGGTCGATGGAAATTTTGCAAGTGTTACATCTGTTTGTCTGTGTATGTGTCAATCAATGAGGTAATAATGTAAATTAATCTATTAAACAATGAATCACCTAATAAAGGGTTTCAAAACGACGGTAATTTTTCATTGTAAGTTGTTTGGAAAACAAACCTTTTTTTTAATTTTTATTTATGTGTATTTTAACTTAGATGCTAATTCTACACTCAGGAAAACAAACGAGAACTATTGTTTGTCTCTGTTTTCGTTAAGAAATCGCTTGCGACAACAATAGCGTCCCAATTATGAATGAAACATTTAACAATAGATCCTATTGTTGCGTATCCCATTGAATGCATATGGGACTTTGGAGGAGTTCCTACCCGCAACAGAAAAAAAGCAAATTTTGTTTTCAGATTGTTATCAATAACGTATTCATATCAAAATTTGTTATTGAAATATTTTCAAAATTCGCTGTTATTAAGTTGTTATTGAAACTAACAAAACATGTTGTTAAACAGGTCTTCCAGGAACATTTTTTTTGTTATAATATTTGTTATTTTGCCGCTTATGACAGACAAGTTTATATCAGGATATATTATGTAAATAACATGAAAATAACTCTTTCCGCTACTCAGTTATTTTTCCAAAATAACACATTTTATTATGCTGTTGCTATTCCCTTCTGCTCGGGTAGAGTTACCGGCAATATATACAACTAGACGTACAAATCATAGCCCTGAGAAAAATGCGTAAACACCCGACAGCACGCGGATATTCTTCGGAGAAACTTCGGAGGAAAAGGAAGCTCCAAAAAATAGTTCATATTCCAAAGCCGTCTACCGCCTATACATACCTCTGTCTGGACTGTGCAAACAAATCGTCCATAACAGCAAACCACGGCTCAAACAACCACCAAACCAAGCTCACACGGGAACTCATTAGAGCACAATCATAGGTATTAGAAAAATCGATAAATTATAATTACGCTTCAGCGTCCAGCTCAGGCGCCCTTTCCTCCATTCGGCTATCTAGCCAACCGATCGACCGACCGACAAACTCGCGAAAGAGATCTCGAAACCGACAACGCCCGAATTCGCAGTGATGACGACGATCGATGCCAGCAAAGAATCCCACCCACTCCCGGACGAGCTGCGGCGTAGCATTGGGCTGCAAAACATCGACTTAGAATCAGTCTTCCACATGCAGAATAAACTTGATGGTTCGACAGTGGATATTTATATCGTATACCTTACCTATTTCTGATATCAATTCACAGTAATCGATTGGAAGGGATGGAAAAATCGATACTTTCGGATTGAAATCGAAACTTGTTGTCCATCCGAAAACCCCGCAATTGATTAGGATCGAAGAACCGCGGCATGCTGCTGCTGCTGCTGTGATGATCTGTACCCTTCAAGCTGAGAGTTCAACGCTGACGCTGCTTAAACGGATGGATGGATGGAAACGAAAACCATCCGATGAATCCCTGGCTGGGCCCCCGAAGATGAAAGTGATGATGAGTTAAATGATGATGCTCTAAACAAGAGCGCACCGTGGCGGAGGCGGTGTAATTGATGTTTTGTTTGAGGAAATTATAACCATTAGGCGGCTTGCGCATGAGCATGATGTTGGCGTAGTTTGTTCTTTTGGCGAAATAGTTGATTTTGAGGTTTTCTAGCCTTGCAAAACGGGAAGTCTATGGGTGAAGCATAGAGGTTTTGGGAGGTTTTCTACTTAGAGAAGATGACATGCTTCGCATGGAAGCTGGTTTCCTAAATATTGTTTAGGAGGTATTTGTGAAGGAAATGTGTTTGGTAAGAGAAAGGAAAAGTGAAATGATGATCTGAGTCATATTCTCATTGTGAAAGCCCATTGGTGGAAACGAAATCATATGCCAGTTTTTTTCAGGAATGTCTAAATCAGTTATTAGTGATACAGATATTATTGCTTGCTTTTTCTTTCATAATCACTTGTAGAAATCATAGGGTTGCATTTAAAAAATAGGTGAGCTCGTTTCATGTTATTCTTTTGTTGATATTCTTTACGAGTCAAACAATAGGATTTCATCGTGTGGGTTAACCTTCGTCGTGCATTAGGGTCATTATGGCCCAAAACGTGATTTCAAGCATTAATATCTCTTTTGTTTAGTTAACTTATCGTAATGAAACTTCTTGACTTTTAATATTTTGCAGAAACGAGCCTTTAAAAAAAATTTCTTAAGGTGAAACCATAATGGCGCCACAAAAAAAGTTACGAATAATGCATTGGGGTCATTATGACCCAGAAAATCAAACTCTTATAGAATGATGATTTTTTCACCAATTCAAATGATCAATGTCTTATTTGATAGATAATTTCGTCAAGAATGTGTTGATATGTTGAAATAGTGGTTCCGGGCACATTGGCCACCGGGAATCTGCTACACAGGGCACCATGTCGAACATGTGGAATAGCACTACATTTTGCCAGTAGTTGTGGAATATCTCGCATTCTGGACCACTTAGAAGGATACTGTCTTCGGCAAAGTTGCTCAGAAGACTAAGAGCTTTCATAGGAAACAATATAGTTCGAAATCACTCACTGCGTGGCGCTAGTGTTCCGATAAGCTTCCAATTCAGTCTGAATGTCGTGTATCTCGCGTTCTAGACCACCTAGAAGGATACTGTCTTCGGCAAAGTTGCTCAGAAGACTAAGAGCTTTCACATAGGAAACAATTTAGTTCGAGAATCACTCACTGCGTGGCGCTAGTGATCCTATAAGCTTCCAGTTCAGTCTGAATGTCGTATATCTCGCGTTCTAGACCACCTAGAAGGATACTGTCTTCGGCAAAGGTGCTCAGAAGACTAAGAGCTTTCACATAGGAAACAATTTAGTTCGAAAATCACTCACTGCGTGGCGCTAGTGTTCCTATGAGCTTCCATTTCAGTCTGAACGTCGTATATCTCGTGTTCTGGACCACCTAGAAGGATACTGTCTTCGGCAAAGTTGCTCAGAAGTCTAAGAGCTTTCACATAGTAAACAATTTAGTTCAAGAATCACTCACTGCGTGGCGCTAGTATTCTTAGGAGCTTCCAGTTCAGTCTGAACGTCGTATATCTCGTGATCTGGACCACTTAGAAGGATACTGTCTTCGGCAAAGTCACTCAGAAGAATAAAATCTTTCGCATGGAAAATAATTTAGTTCCAAAATCACTCACTGCGTGGCGCTAGTGTTCTTAGGTGCTTCCAGTTCAATCTGAACGTCATATATCTCGTGATCTGGACCACTTAGAAGGATACTGTTTTCGGAAAAGTCACTCAGAAGACTAAAATCTTCGACATATAAAACTATTTAGTTCGAAAATTACTCACTGCTGGCGCTAGTGCTCTTCTGAGCATTCAGTTCAGTCTGAATGTCGTATATCTCGCAATCTGGACCACTTTTAAGGATACTGTCTTTGGCAAAGTAACTCAAAAGACTAAGAGCTTTCGCATATGAAAACAATTAAGTCCAAGAGTCACTCACTGCGTGGCGCTAGTGTTCTTAGCAGCATTCAGTTCAGTCTAAACGTCTTATATCTCGCGTTTTGAAGGATACTGCCTTGCGAAAAGTTACTCAGCAGACTGAGAGCTTTCAAAAAGAAAACAATTTAGTTCGAGAATCACTCACTGCGTGGCGCTAGTGCTCTTGGTAGCTTCCAGTTTAGTCTGAACGTCGTATATCTTGCGATCTGGACCATTTAGAAAAGTAACTTGGGAAAACTTACTCAGAAGATTAAGAGCTTTCACATAGAATACAATTTAGTTCGAGAATCACTCGCTATATGGCGCTAGTGCTCTTGGGAGATTCCAGTTTAGTCTGAATTTCGTATATCTTGCGATCTGAACCACTTAGAAGGATACTGTCTTGGGAAAAATTGATCGAAAGACTAAGAGCTTCCGCATAGAAAAAAATTTAGTTCAAGATGGAATTTACTTCAGGATTTCCTTGTGAAATTTCAGTAGTAATTCCTTTGGAAAGTCATTCGTTAATTTCTTGAGGGTGCCTTCAGCTATTTCAACATTCAAACGTATTTGGAAATTGCTTTTTGAAATATTCTGAATTTTGATTGTTGATGATCTTCTTGAAAATACCTTGAGATTTTCTCCGGCCATACCATTGTATTTTTTTTTAAATTCGTAAGGAGCATCTAATTGAATTTGCAAAGTAATAACAAACGAAATTCTGTAAGGATTTTCTAAAGGAGTTTCCAATGCTGAAAGAATACTGAAGAAATTTTTAAAAATTCAATTTTGCAAAGAGCTGTCGAAAGAATAACAAAAGTAATTGTCAGCTAAATTTCCAAAGAGATTGCAGATGAAACTTCCAAAAAAAGGCGGTATTAACCTGCCTACGGCAGAAAATTCCCTATAAAAGAGATAAAAGAAAACTTCCAAAGAAATTGATAAAGGAAATCCCGTAAGAGTTGCCTGATAAATTTGCACACCTTTTTCAGCCAAAGACCACAGACTGAATATAACTTACACTAGACAACGGATTACATGTAAGACTGTAAGATATCCAGTGGCTCAATGAAGAATTTTCCGTTTGGCGAAAATTTTCTCCTGACCGGGATAGGAATCGAACCCACAATTCGTGGCTTACAATACGCCTAAAAGGCTGGCGTTACTAACAGTACAATCACGAACCCCACAGTTATGCTGTAGGTATTTTCAAATATAATAACTTCAATCAATTTACAATATTACTGCTGAGAAATTTCCAAAAGATTTATTGAACAAAATTTCAAAGAATTGCCGAAATAGAAAACCCAAAAAAAAAATAAAATGAAGTTTTTGAAGAAATCCATTGAATATTTCTAAAGGATTTTCAAAGAATTTGCTGAAGAAATTCCGCCAAAAGGAAATTCGAAATATTTTCGCAGGGTTACTTTTAAGAAATTCGCCAAACCGATTTGCAAAAGAAAAAACCGAATCAGTAAGAATTGGCACATATGTTTCCAAAAGAATGTTGAAAATATTCCCAAAGTAATAAGCATTGGGTTTTCCAAGTGAATTGTAAAACAAAAACAAAAAGAACTTTCAGACGACATTCCCAAAGAAGTTTCCGTAGAAGAAATTTTTTTGAAAAAGTCCACAAAGCCATTGCCGAAGCATTTGTTACATAAGTTCCTAAAAAAAATCTTGAAAACTTTCACCAAAGATTTTTTTTTACTTATTCGTTTATTTGGAAGGCTCGGGCGCCACATGGGCATAACTGATCCAAAATCTTTTGTTATTACATTGATTAACATTTTACAATTTATTACGGCCTCAAAACTATGTTAGTTTGGAAAGACGAAGTACTCGCGGCTGTTTCCAGGTTAAGGATTGAAAAAAAATAAAATGAAATTGGGAAGGACGGATTTATGGGTTTAAAACTAATTTATTTGCTAACTTATACTAAAAGCATTGATGGGACAAATTGTCCGTATCTGTAACGGAACCAAAAAGAAAGGGCTTTATCGGTAGACAACGATAAGAAGAGTACAAACGGAAGGCGGGCGACAACAGACAAGGGCGAACAACAAAACCAAAAGGCGGACAACGAAAACAAGATACATACTGAATCAAACTCTGACATCAACACGTTTCAAAAACTGGCAAATCAGGTTCATGTATTCCAAATCAAGTCCTGCCAACACTTCTCTAACGGGTTTCTGTTGTTTTCCACGGACCCGGAGAGTTTCATGCAGCTCAAATCTGACCTCACGATACCACCAAAGAAATTGCGAGTTCAATTGTCGCTAAAACTGTTTTCGAAAGAATTGGCAAAAAAAATCCAAAAATAATTCAGCAGGTTACGAATGAGTGTAATCAGTTTTGTACCTTTTAATTCCGCCCTATTTTGCTTATCCTTTGACATCACTCATTCGTAGAGGGTATTCCAAAGAAATTCCCAAAGGAACTTTCAAAGTAATTTTTGAACCGATTTTCAAAGAATTTCCTTAAGGAATTGCTGCACAGATATCCAAAGTCATAACTGAAAAAAAAAATCCGAATAAACTGCATGACACCGAGATTAAACTGACAGCTCCAAAGTACACAAGTACCACGTTGTGAGAAAATTTTGAAATAAACTTTCAGTGTAAAAGCTTCTTTTCTTCTTGGAAGGTTTTACAAACATAGTAACACGGATACACAACGATTACATCAAGCTTTCAGCTTCTAAGGACAATACACCCCAAATAATTTTTACTGAAATTTATCGAGTTGAAAGTTTTAGTAAAATATTTGTGAAAATTCAGCAAGGTTTGTTGATTTGTTCAGTCAAATCTTCTGATCACCATCAACGTTTCGCTGTAACTCAGCAAATTTTGCCGAAAGTTCAGCAAAAAAAGCTTAATCTTTCAGCTCATTAAAATTTGGCCGAAAGCGTCTTAGTGTGTAGCATCACATCATGAAAAGTCTTAGTCTGCTGAGTAACTTTGTCGAAGACAGTATCCTTCTAAGTGGTCGAGAGCGCGAGATATACGACGTTCAGACTGAACTGGAAGCTCCTAAGAACACTAGCACCACGCAGTGAGTAATTTTTGAACTAATTTTTTCCTATGTAAAAGCTCTTAGTCTTCTGAGCAACTTTGCCGAAGACAGTATCCTTCTAGGTGGTCCAGAACACGAGATATACGACGTTCAGACTGAACTGGAAGCACCTAAGAACACTAGCTCACGCAGTGAGTGATTCTCGAACTAAATTATTTTCTATGTAAAAGCTTTTAGTCCTCTGAGTAACTTTGTCGAAGACAGTATCCTTCTAAGTGGTCCAGATCACGAGATATACGACGTTCAGACTGAACTGGAAACTTATAGGAACACTAGCGCCACGCAGTGAGTGATTCTCGAACTAAATTGTTTCCTATGTGAAAGCTCTTAGTCTTCTGAGCAACTTTGCCGAAGACAGTATCCTTCTAGGTGGTCCAGAACACGAGATATACGACGTTCAGACTGAAATGGAAGCACCTAAGAACATGGCCACTAGAGGGTCTTGCCCGGGATTTCCCGGGACAAAAATCCCGGGATATCCCGGGATCTGAAAAATCCCGAATCCCGGGATATTTTTCAGAAATTCCCGGGATTTCCCGAAAATAAAAAAAAATGGCAATACTAAAACAAATCTTTTCACTTTGAAGTCTTCTCTTTGTCAATGTTTCCTTTTTTCCATCCAATTCTACGCTATCTGTCAGGTATAGTTTATTTCTACATAAATCAAGTTTAGATGAAAGTCCAACTAATTAAACCAAAGATATTTTGACTGAATTTATTATGTTCATTTTTCATTTTTTTTACTTATTCGTTTATTTGGAAGACTCGGGCGCCACATGGGCATAACTGAGCCGAAATCTTTTGTTTTTACATTGATTTTACATTTTACAATTTATTACTGCCTTTCCATTTTTCATTTATGTGGCGTTACATTACAATTATAATCAAACTGAATCAACAGACAGAATATCGGAATGTGAAATAAAATGATTTATTTTAAGCTAGATTGTTCTGGTAGTATTCTTGGAATTTATGGCAATGTTCAACATTTTTACAATATGTGAAATATGTAAACTGTTGCAAATATTTTAAGATGTTTCTGGAGTAATCCCTTAAGAATACTGTGTTGTTATTTAATATTCAACAGCCCTGATGAATTGCTTGCACATTTACGTTTTAATTATGAGGAAAATTCGCAGAATTTTCAAAAGAAAACGGATAAACAATCCCTAATCTCTGCAGGAATTTGACAATCTTTGAAATATTTGTTGACGATTTCGTAAAGATATTCGTTGAGACATTTTGTTCTTAAGTCCAGGCGAAATTTTCTGCGGAGCTCATTTCAACAATCACTAGAGATAATACAAGTGATAATTTTCGAGTGTAAAATTAGCATTTAAGTTAAAATACACATTAATAAAAACAAAAAAAAACAGTGATAATTTTGACGAAATTTCTAAGAGAAATCAGTAATTTAATTACAAGAAGAAACAGCACGCCGTTTTTAGATCTTCTGCAGAAATTTATGTGATGATTTAAGGTAAAAAACAGAGCGATATCGAATTGCAAAAAATAAAGCGAATCGTACAATAAAATCGAAGAATATAATTTAATATCATATAATAGGAATAATAGAAATATAAAAGTTGTTGTAAAAACCACAAAAAAAACATCTGAAGAAATTGTTAAAGTTGTCATTCTGCCAAATAAAAATCGAAAAAAAATGATCAATGGACTTTCGGGATAGAAATGTTAAAATGGAAATCATAAATAAATTTTCGAAAGAATTTTATAAGGATTTTTTTTGAAGATATTCATATCAGTTTAACAAGAAGTTTGTTGAGAGGGTCTGTCTTGAATTATTCTGGATTTTTCCACAGTTTCTTCAATGTATTTCACCAAAAAAAACTAATCGAAATTCTAAAATGTTAACATGAATGTATATCCACATATAATTTAAATAGTCACACATTTTCTTAAAGAAAAAAAAACAAAATTCGGACAAATAATATCTTAGGAAATTGCCGTTTGAAATTTTCAAATCACCATTCTAACACTGCCATGTTAACTCCGCCATAAAATTCTCACACAGAATTCATTCACGTCTCAGGGTAAATTATAAGGGATTACTCTAGAAATATCATCAAGTTCTGTCAAAAAATTCCTTCGGATCAGTAAGGCAGAAGTTAACCTATAGCCCAAGTTAGCCTATTGCGGAAGAAGATGAACTTTATGTGAAAATTTTCAAATACCTTTGAATGTCTCCAACTGCCCTCACACAATCAAATGTCTATGAAATATGTATTTTCTTTCGAATATAATGGTTATTAGTCGATCGAATTTAATTAAATATGCTTAAGAAATCGTTCCATTAACTTTTTCATCGTTTTTTGAAAAATTTAGATTTTTCCCGGGATCCCGGGAAATCCCGGGATTTGGAAAATAAAAATCCCGAATCCCGGGATTTTTTTCAGTCCGGGAAACAAGACCCTCTAATGGCCACGTTAGGCCTCTCAGTATCAAGAACTGTGATTCTGGCCTAACAGGCTCGTATGAGTCATCTTCGATTTTGATCTTCCGTCAATTTCTGATTGATTTCTTTTCCAGCTATCTATATCCCGAAAATGAAACGAATCAATTGGTCCAAACGTAGGCAACCAGTTGATGGGGTGATTTATGATTTGTTGATTTGGCACATTCTACGATTTCTCCGCTCTCCATCCTAGTTCGATTGTGATTAATCGTGGCCCCGAACTCTCCCGCACAACATGACAAATGGATTGATCCACGATGAAACGCCAATCCCATAGAGCTGTTATACAATCATGAACACATATGGCCACTCTACGGACTTCATTCGCACTCTATTTCTAACAAAGCACTTCCTCCCGGTGCGGTGGTGCCGAGAGCATGCTTTTAAAACCCTTGGGGGGTCGGGAGAGATGTGCTCCCGTCGTCGTAAAAAGCTTCCTGAGAAATGTCCGTTTCTCATCATCCTCCAACTAAACCGTCCACAGACAGCTGCGGCCGTCATCATCGTCGCTGTTCGTCATTTCACTTTCAGGAGCTAGACACCACAGACACCGCCAATCCATCCGGCGACTGATTACTATCTTTAGGGGTAGCCAAGCCACCCAACCCCGGAATCATGGTGTGTGTGCCTTGTGCAGAAAATTAATACCTACTCTTTGAGTTGCTGGCTTTGGTGAGTCGTGGGCGAAAACGAGGATGGAGTATGTACGCTGTTTGAAAGAAGCATAAACAAATACCGGGCCAAAAATACATTCGGTGGAGGCTCCGCAGCAGTCTGGATATGTGCGTTGAGAAGAGGATATGGGGAGAAGTTGATTTTCTTGCTCGTTTAGTTTCCTGTGCTTGTTAACTTATGGTCATTTCAGGAGGGTTATAAAACGTATGGAAGTTTCAAAATTAAATTGTTACCATAAGTAGGTCCTCTATAAACACGAGACATGAACGATACTCGAGGAGGACCTGCAAGCACTCGGAGTTTTCGAATGACGGGTGCTAAGGATGATCTTCGGCGGCGTGCAGAAGTATGGTGTGGGGCGGCGAAGAATGAATCACGAGCTCGCTGCACTCTACGGTGAACCCAATATCCTGAAATTTTCTAAAGCTGGACGGATACGTGGGCATGGCATGATGCAAGAATGCCGGGAAACAATCCTGCAAAGTTGGTGTTTGCTAACCATCCGGTTGGTACAAGAAAGCGTGGAGCGCAGAGCACGATGGGCTGTATATAATGTATATAATTAATTCCATTTTTGCCCTTTTAAAACAATATTTTATGCAATTCAGTATCATAATATCCATTTTATAGGACTCACTTTGGTTTCATAATGGCCAATTTTTCCGAACTGGTTCATTATGCAACTAAAATAAGTTACATAATAAAAAATAGTTGCAAAATGTTCATAATGCAACTTATTTGGGTTGCATTATGAACATTACGCAACTCAAATGAGTTGTATAATGAAAAAATCATTGCAGAAAGTTTTGTATGGAACTCGTAACAAAACTCGATTTTTTCAGCTTACTTACCTTACCGACCAGGCTAAGGCCGGGGTGGCCTCTGCTGTACATAGTAGCCGCCTCCATTCCACTCGGTTCATAGCTCTTTGTCTCCAGTTCCGCACTCTGCGTAGGGTCCGCAGATCGTCCTCCACTTGGTCGACCCACCTAGCTCGCTGCGCTCCACGTCTTCTTGTACCGGTCGGATGACTCTCGAGAACCATTTTAGTCGGGTTGCTATCCGACATCCTGATGACGTGACCCGCCCACCGTAGCCTCCCGATTTGCGCGGTATGGACGATGGTTGGTTCTCTCAGCAGCTGATGCAGCTCGTGGTTCATTCGCCTTCTCCAAGTCCCGTCTTCCATCTGCACTCCGCCGTAGATAGTACGCAGCACCTTCCGTTCGAAAACTCCAAGGGCGCGTTGATCCTCTGCACGTAGGGTCCATGTTTCGTGCCCATAGAGGACGATCGGTCTAATCAGCGTTTTGTAGATGGTTAACTTCGTGTTACGGCGAACTTTATTCGATCGTAGAGTTCTGCGGAGTCCAAAGCAAGAACGATTTCTTGCCACAATGCGCCTCTGAATTTCTCTGCTGGTGTCGTTGTCGGCGGTCACCAGTGAGCCCAAGTACACGAATTCTTCAACCGCCTCGATTTCATCACCGTCGATATGAATTCGGGGTGGCGGGCGCGGTGATTCCTCCCTGGAGCCCTTTGCCATCATGTACTTTGTCATCGACACATTAATGACTAATCCGATTCGCCTGGCTTCACTCCTTAGTCGGATGTACGTTTCCGCCATCGTCTAAAATTTACGAACAATAGTATCAATATCATCGGCGAAACCAAGCAGCTGAACGGACTTCGTGAAAATCGTCCCACTTGTGTTTATCCCCGCTCTTCTTATTACACCCTCTAAAGTAATGTTGAACAGCAAGCACGAAAGACCATCACCTTGCCGTAACCCTCTGCGAGATTCGAAGGAACTCGAGAGTGTCCCTGATACTCGAACTACGCACATCACTCGATCCATCGTCGCCTTGATCAATCGTATCAGTTTATCCGGGAATCCGTATTCGTGCATAATCTGCCAAAGCTGTTCTCGATCGATTGTATCATACGCCGATTTGAAATCGATGAACAAGTGATGTGTGGGCACGTTGTATTCGCGGCATTTCTGCAACACCTAGCGGATGGCGAACATCTGGTCCGTTGTAGCGCGTTCACCCATAAATCCAGCCTGATATTACCCCACGAACTCTCTTGCAATCGGTGATAGACGGCGGCATAAAATTTGAGAGAGTATCTTGTAGGCAGCGCTCAGTAGTGTGATCGCGCGGTAGTTCCCGTAATCCAACTTGTCGCCCTTTTTGTAGATGGGACACACAATACCTTCCATCCATTTCTCCGGTAATACTTCCTCCTCCCAAATCTTGCTCTCACCAGTGTTTTTCCACCGTATTTTAGAAACTCGCTTGGTAGTTGATCTGCTCTAGCGGCTTTGTTGTTTTTCAACCGGCCAACCTCCTCCTCAATCTCTTGGAGGTCCGGGGCCGGAAGTCTTTCGTCCTGTGCACATACTCTAAAATCTGTTACCACGCCACCTTCGGTACTTGCAACGTCGCCATTGAGGTGCTCATCGTAATGCTGCCGCCACCTCCCGACCACCTCACGCTCGCTCTCGAGAATATTCCCGTGATTATCTCGGCACATGTCGGCTTGTGGCACAAAGCCTCTGCGCGAGCGGTTCAGCTTCTCGTAGAACTTTCGTGTGTCCTTAGCGCGGTATAGCTCTTCCATCGCTTCGCGATCTCGTTCTTCCTGCTGGCGCTACTTCATCCGGAAGACTGAGTTCTGCCTGTTCCGCGCCTGTTTGTAACGTGCCTCATTCGCTCTCGTACGGTGTTGCAGCATTCTCGCCCATGCTGCATACTTCTCGTTTTTCAACTGTTCACATTCGCCGTCGTACCAGTCGTTTCTGTGATTCGGAGTCGCGAAGCCCAGTACTGTAGCCGAGGTACTACCTATGGCGGATCGGATGTCCCTCCAGCCATTTTCAAGTGTAGCTGCGCCAAGCTGCTCTTCCGTTGGTAGGGCCACTGCTAACTGCTGCGCGTAGTCTTGAGCCACTTCTACGTTATTCAGTTGCTCGATAATGAGCCGCAACGTTCGACTTCGACGCGTGGTAATAACTGTAGATAGTTTTGAGTGCATGCATACAGCGACTAAGTAGTGATCCGAATCTATATTCGCACTGCGGTATGTGCGGACGTTGGTTATATCCGAGAAGAATTTACCGTCGATTAGAACGTGGTCGATTTGGTTTTCTGTTTGATGGTCGGGTGATCTCCAGGTGGCTTTGAGGATATCCTTGCGGGGGAAGAAGGTGCTTCGGACTACCATACCACGGGAGGCTGCAAAGTTTACGCATCGCTGGCCGATGATTACCGCGTGCAGGCTGTTTCGCCCGATTACCGGTCTGTACATTTCCTCCCTTCCTACCTGCGCGTTCATGTCGCCGACAACGATTTTCACGTCACGCGGCGAGCAACCATCGTATGTTTGCTCTAACTGCGCGTTGGATAAATGTGCAACTCGATGCATAAATAACTATTATCGACTCCAAACGGGTCTCAAATTTATTTATTAAAAGATAGGTGTATACGTAAGAACAATAAAACTAGAAAATATAGAATACAATAGAATTTAGATCTGACTCATTGAGAAAATTAAAAAATAATTGGCTAAATTCCCTCAACGGCCGTCAATCACAGGTAACACATGGGACTATTCTTAGTAAAATGCATAATTCGTAAACAGCTATCTAAGCTTGGAAGTTTGTTCTCCGTATAACACTCCGTATACTCTAAGTAGGAACAATACTGTGAGAAGCGCGCGACTATCTTCGAGAGTCGGTCGGTTTTATCAGTAGAAAGATGAGCACTCGAAAGTTGAATATAGAACCAGAAGCGCGCGACTAAGGACTGTATCGTTAATTATGAGTACACCTTTGAGGCTATGCCTTATTTTGACAACTGCTATGTGTCTATGTGTTGCTAACGTTGTAAACAAACGATAACCTTCATTAAAAGTTAAAGTTTTTCACCAAGCGGAACAATACGAGGGTTTACGGAAGAGAAGCGAAAATCGGTTGTGACCAGGCACTGCAATGAAAAATGATTATCGCTAAGAAAATTAGCAAAAGTTGAATGTGTTAGGGTTTTTGTTGTTCAAAATGCTATCAAACGATTCAGTATGCATAACAAACTGAAAGACTTACCCGGACGCGGCAAAAAAAACAGGTGCCTCCAAGTGAAATTTGGACAGCAAAATTTGCAAAATCGTTAAAGGAAAATAGGAGGTATCCATCAAAGATTACGCAAAAAAGTGTGGAACGACTGTTGGTATGGTTCAGCGCGCCAAGGAGCGTAATTCCCTGAAGACCTACCCAAAACAGAAATGTCCAAAACGTAGTCAAATTCTGGCGGATTATGTGAAAACTCGGGCTCGGAAACTGTATGACGATGTTTTAGTCTAGTCTAGTCTAGTCTAGTCTACACATACATAGCCATTCATTGAAAGAATCCTGGAAAATGATAGAATCGACTAATTCCATCATTTTTCTTGTCATTATTAATTCTTGCAGTACATCGGAGATGTAGTGCAAGAATTAAAGCGGCCAGGCCTACTGTGCAGCGTTGTTATTGTTAATTAAATGAAAGAACGGGGACATCTCGTACCAACCGTTCCGTATACGTATCGTGAATATGAAATATTAACGGTGGGAGTGACGTTGCTAAGAAGGGTAATCTCACTCCATGGTCCTTGGTCCTTGGATTCCTGGGATGGGACACAGGTATTTCCCCCTAATGTCCTGGCCCTTATGCCTAGGCTTAAGCGCCTTTACTCGCTCTCTGGAACGAAAAGAAAAAAAAACTAACGCCTCCTACTATTACAGGAATCTATATTTCCAAATTGTCAATAATTATCACATTAACACCTATGTGCCTGAGGCTTTTTTTTTCCTCAATTTCAAAACTATAATGATATCTTTCCCGAATGAACAGAAAAACAAATAACAACAACAAAGCACAACAAAATAGTTAATTGATACACTTATGTCACTCCATTACAGAAATTTGAAATGATATTTTTATAAAGTAATATAATGATTTCAGTCCTCCATAAAATATATAGCAAAAAATACAATATAATGAAAATCAGATTGATCTCACCAGAATTCATCCGCAAATTGACTCCAATATCCTTGAATGCTTCCTTCAACCATCACCATCAACGCCATACATGCACGTAACACTGTAATTTTCTTCAATGATTGATTATTTTTTCAAAATTTATACTTAGCCGTGAACGAAATTCATCCAAGGTAGCACTGTGGTTACTATGTCACCCAGAGGGACGAATGACCGAGAGGTTAAAGTCCCTCTAAAAATCAAATACACACACACACATGTCACCCAACAACTAATTTTTCCTAATTTGCCTTTCTGCCTTTGCGCACCATATCACCGGTCATCGTTTGGCAGTACGTCAGATGCATATACACTTTCTAAATATATTAGCTAGGCTCGTAATCTAATCTTTTTTTTCACTCGCACATAAGTGTTTTTTCTTGCAATACAACGTGGCTTTTATTCTTCGCATTTGCACGTGTCACTACTTCTCAGGAGGCTTAGTTTTAGCAGATTATCGAAATAGAAAAAGAAAGATGCATCGCATCCGAAATTTGCGGAACTTTGTTCACTTATTCAATAATAGTCCTGGTGGCATAGCTACAGCAGACCATCAACTCGCAATTGGAACTACGACGCTCCGACGATCCGGCAATGCCGCCAACTGCAGTTGGCTGGAAGGCGGTGGGGTTGTGAAACAATTTTTTTTTCTTATATAATTCACCGTTTGGTCTCTTCCAATTTGTTCTTTTGTGGTCCAGATTTGCACTTTTGTATGAGCACTTCACTTTAAAAGTATTTTGAATAAACAGTTCACTTTAACCACAAGCGAAAAAAGTCATCGGCCGAATCGAAACTCTGAGAATAGCAGCAAAACCACGACCGAAAAAAGTTCTCGGAAACTGTATGACGATGTTTTGAGCCAAAATTGCATGTGCTTAATCATAGATGATGAAACGTATGTCAAATTGGTCTACAAGGCACTTCCAGGGGCACAGTTTTTCACTGTGAAGCATAGTACGGATGTTCCGAATTAGGAGAAATCGTTTTTTTTTTGCGAATAAATTGGGAAAATGTGTTGGTTTGGCAAGCAATTTGTCAATCTGGTATGAAAACGTCACGTTTCTTCACCATCCCAAGTATGAACGTCAAAATATACCGGAAGGAATGTCTCCAGAAACTTAATCTGCCACTCATCTGAAAGCACAAAAGTCCTACATTATTTGACCGGATTTGGCATCCTGCCACTATGCGCGTGACACCTTTGACTGGTATGAAGAAAACAATGTTAAATTTGTGGAAAAGCCAATGAATCCTCTAAATTGCCCGCAAATAAGGCGGATACAAATTTAATTTTGACTTTTTGTCTCCCCCCCTCCCCCCCTTCAAAAATTTTTAGCAGGATTTTGCATTTTGAGAGGGCAGATAAAAAATATTTAACAAAATATCGGGTCTAGCTAAAAATTCTTTAAGAAATCCGATCAGTTTTTAATATTTTTCAGATTAAATTCTTTATTTTTTTTATCACCCCTCACCCCTCGACCAGCCCATGAGTGGTGGGACAAAAAGTGAAATAAAAATTTGTAACGGCCTAAGGCCCGTTGAGAAATAGTTAACTTTGATGAAAGGGAAACTACGGAAAAAGGATAGAGGAGCAGAGGACGCCACAAAATTGAAGAAAAACTGGGTCAACGTAAAGCAAAACCATCGTCGGAACGGTTGTCCAAAACCTTATGAAGAACGCAAAGAAGAAAGTGCGAGAGGTGGCAAGATCCACGAAAAATTGAATATACAATCATGTCATGGGCTTTTCTGATGCTCCATAAACAATGTAATTGAATTTAATTTACAAAATAAATAAAACATTTTCAAATGCAGCAATTTTCTAGGGTACTCATAATTAACGATACAGTCCTTCTTATCGTGGGAAGGTCAGGGAGATGGGGACGCTAATGTTGAATGCGGCATCAGAATCGCGCGACAACTTTTGTGTGAAGGTCGGTTTTTATGGTTAAGTAAACGAACAATGCGATGACTCGTTTAATATTTTACGATCGTTGACGTATGGGTATTACCCCTACTATAGTGTGGGGTGGTCATCGTAGCCAAATAAATCATAATCGTGATGAAGACCGTGACGTGTATTTTCATATGACAAGTAGATCATAGCACCTACCAAAGGTGGCTCCAAGATCCACACCTTACCCTACCCTACTAACAAATACTCCTTCCCGAGACAACTGTGGGGATGCTGTGGATTCCACGGTTTCTAGTAACAACTTATGAGAGTTCGACTGTGATCTAGCTACTTTATCGGAACTGGCAGTCTTGGGGCATCAAAACGACTGTCTAAGATTAGTCCCGACGTTTCGACTCTGTTTCGAGTATTCTTAAGAATTTTCCCTTTGAAGAAGACTCGAAACACAGTCGAAACGTAAGGACAAATCTAAAACAGTCGTTTTGATTCCCTATGACTGCAGTGCCGATAAAGTAGCCAGATCTAGTAACAACGGTTGTCGAACTAACATTCCTTCCCTTTCCCGATGACCGTAAGGCGCCGTTCTTCTTCTTCTACTTTATGGCTCTACGTCCCCACTGGGACTTGGCCTGCCTCGCTTCAACTTAGTGTTCTTTGAGCATTTCCACAGTTATTAATTGAAGGGCTTTCTTTGCCTGCCATTGCATGAATTTGTATATTGTGAGGCAAGTACAATGATACACTATGCCCAGGGAGTCGAGAAAATTTTCCCGACCGGAATGGGAATCGAACCCGCCGTGTCCGGATTGGCGATTCATAGCCTTAACCACTAGGCTAACTGAAGACCCCATGCGCCGTTATTGACTTTAAAATATTGAACTCTCATATTGTGCACATTGAGAACGTGTAGCTAGTCCCAAACAACATTCATTGGTTCTCTGTGCAACTTTGATTGTTCTGGTCAATCACGGAGTAGCAACTACGATGTGTATGGTTGCTATCTTTGCTTTGCTTGGCTTTGTGGTATTTTGAGCCACGCTAATATAGATGCAAACATTGCATTTATTTTCACTACATCGCATCAGGATAACATCTAATCAACAATAGTACACCGCCGGTTTGTCACTTGCGCTTTCAATCCTTGGTCACTCTCAATGCTCGTCAGCTCTGCTTGTTCCGTTCATCTTGCTTCCCACGCCTTCTTGAGCCAACCGAATCAGTAGCGAACTCAACTTTGCAGCATTGTTGTCCGGCAACCTTACAAACAACATGCCCTGCCCACCGTATCTTTCCGGTTTTGGTCACCTACTCCGTCACACACAGTTTTCCAGCGCACCGCCAAGGACCATCTTTAATCCTCGAGCGATCGCGCTGTTGTATGTTGTATAATACGTTGAAAAAATCTCGCTTTTCGTACTCAACATTAGCGTGGTGCTGGCGGTGGTGGCCATCCTCGCGAGTTACGGAAAGTAAACACGCGTCGCTCGAAAACTCCAAGTGCTAACAGTCCTCCTCGAGCTTAGACGAATTTCGCACCAACTCGACCAGCGGTTGGCAACACCCTCTAAGAATCGAATGAAACTTGGTGGACATGAAGACCAGCTTTCCTCCATACATCACAAGATGGGCACTTTTGAGGAAAAATGTTTTTCCAACAAAAATGTTTACATGTTATTTGCTAGTATTGCACATTAACTCATACAGGATGTACCAAGAATCCTTATACCAATCCAATAACACTCAATGGGTATAACAACTTTGTTTGGTTATGTGCTTTCTTTTTCGCGCTGTTACATCTTACATCCCTACCTTACCTTGATACCTTGTTGGCTACAAAGTAACTTTACTCCAACGCCGAGCGTATAGTAGAGCACCATCTTCGTCGGTCTTGGGCGATGTTCCTCCAGTTTCCCCAAACGTGTAGGGATCGTAGATCTTCTTCAACCGCGTGCAGCCAGCGAGTTCGCGGCCGCCCACGAACTCGCCTACCTCTACCGGGTTCTCTGCTGAATATGGTTTTCACTATTCTTTCTTCCGACATTCGCACTACGTGTCCAGCCCACTGAAGTCTGCCGTATTTTATACGTTTCACAATATTCGCATCTTCGTACACTTGGTACAACTCGTGATTCATGCGTCTGCGTCACACTCAGGGATACCATATATACAGATTAATCTGTATTATACAGATTTTTGAGCATCCGTACAGATTTCATTTAATATGAAATACAGATTTTTGAGCTAGAGGTGTTATTTTTTTTTTGTATGGGATACAGATTTTTCACCCAAATTTTGTATGGGATACAGATTTTTGAAAATTGCGATACAGATTTTTCAAAAAATCATCTGGCATCCCTGGTCACACTCCATTTTCTTGTATCCACGCTTCGTGACCGTAAAGGGCAACCGGAAGAATCAGCGTCTTATACAAAGCGAATTTTGTTTGCGTTTGCAAATTACGGGACCTAAGCTGGCTACGCAGTCCGTAAAAGGCCCTATTCGCAGCAGCAATACGCCTTTTCACTTCACGGAAAACGCCATTGTTACATGTCACAAGTGTTCCAAGATAAACAAATTCTTCAACAACTTCAAACACTTCCCCATCAATCACTACCTCAGCACTAACACCACTAGGCCTGCTTCTGTCTCTACCCGCTATCATGTACTTCGTCTTGGTAGAGTTAATCGTCAAGCCTATCCTCGTTGTCTCTCTCTTCAGAGGAGCATAAGTTTCCTCCATCGATTCCGATGGGATCAGTGTCATCCGCAAAACCGAGGAGCATCCCCCTGCTTCAATCCATCCAAGGTCACAAACGACGTAGACACTTCGTCCGCGATCCGAATACTTGATTTTGATCCATCCAGCGTTGCGCGTATCAGCCTAATTTGTTTCGCCGGAAAACAATGTTCTGACATTATCTGCCAAAGCTCATTTCTTTTAACTGAATCGTACGCGGCTTTCAAATCAATGAACAGATGGTGAGTCTGAAAGTTATATTCCCGAAACTTATCTAGGATCATCCGCAGGATAAACATTTGATCCGTCGTTGATCGGCCCTCACGGAAACCAGCCTGATTTACGCCGACGAAGGACTCCTCAATTCCTACAGGAATAGAATCTGTTTCTCAGCTTGATTAATTAGCTTTTGCTGAATAGCTGGGCTTTTACCGCTATGTATCTCTGAGCCCATGTTTGAATATCTGAATGCTTAAAACAGCATTCAGTTTGGTATGAACCCAGACGATGCCGATAAAGTAGAAGATTTCAACAAAATGATCATGCAGCTTAGAGATAAATTTATTTCAACAACTACTAGTGAATACGATTTTTTTTTGGCAGCTATATTATCGCTCAATTAAAAATTAGAAATTAGCAATAAACTTGATCAAAATCGAAACACTTTGTATGAGTGAAGCAATAAAAATTTCGGTTTTTGTTGAATAACTGGCAATCCTATGGATATTTTATAATAGTTTTTTGTGCAGATGATAAAAAGAAGGAACATCTCTCTGTTATCAAAGACTTTGATAGTTTTTAATATTATTTCTGTGAGATATTGGCTATTGCTAATTTTTGCCGTTTCAGTGCGCGTTAATATTTTAGTCATTTTTTTTTTGACAGTGATGATATTAGCAAGGTCATGCCTGGATCTAATGACTATGTTTCTGAAATCCGGAATGGTCACAGAGAACATACACAAAAGCGTTTGCTGATGATGCCTCTCAAAAATGATTTTTGAAGAAAATTACAAACATTCTTCTTCTTCTTTATGGCTCCACGTCCCCACTGGGACTTGGCCAGCCTCGCTTCAACTTAGTGTTCTTAGAGCACTTCCACAGTTATTAATTGAAGAGCTTTCTTTACCTGCCATTGAATGAATTTGTATATTGTGAGGCAATCACAATGATACACATTATGCCCAGGGAGTTGAGAAAATGTTCCCAATCAGAATGGGAATCGAACCCGCCGTCTCCGGATTGACGATCCATAGCCTCAACCACTAGGCTAACTGGAGACCCCTAATTACAAACATGTTAAAATTACATTTTCTTTATTCACACAGATCAGACCTAAGCATTGTATGTATACTTCTGGATAGTACAGGCACACATAATGAATGTGTTTTTGTTACGGGGGTTTTAAGCTTCCATCTGGTAAGTGAAATGATCCACTAGTTATATGAAAATACACGTCGCGGTCTTCATCACTGTTATGATTAATGTGGTCGCGACGACCACTGTACACAAAAGTAAGTAATACACATACGTCAATGGTCGTTCAATATCAAACGCTTCAGCGCATTGATCGTTTATTTAACCGTGAAAATCGACCTTTCCACGAAAATTGTCGCACCATCCTGATGCCGGATCTCGCACTCGCGCCCCCTTCGCCCTACCGTGAAATCAAACTGACCCACATAAACTGTCGCGCGATTCTCTAAAAGTATGATGTTTCATGTAGCCTTAAAAGTGGCATTTTAATAAGGCCTTCTTTTTTAAGCTTTTTTCGATGATTTATCAAAAATTAACTAGATACTCTAGATAGAAACCTATTTTTTGATAGGAACTGCAGGCAACTACGAGGATGCCATTATAAAATTATTGGTTCGATATTCATAATATTTGATGGAATATTTCAGATAATGTTTTAACCCAATCTCGCCCTTCTGACCCATTGTCACCCCCAACGACGGTATATTAATTTTCCTAAACGCTCGTTTGGACTAGCTTCATAGTCATTCCAATGTTTTTGTAAAAAAAGTCCATGTTGGTCTCAGAAACTCTATAAAATAAATCGATATTGTACTACATAGGTTCAATTGACAAACGCCTCAGATGACTCATGTTTCAGCAGAGTATATGTATGCACAAATCTCAATACGAGCTTGAGAAAAGTTGGCTGTGAGCACATGAAAATTTCCTGAGCTTGAGACTCGCGATGTTGGTGCACATCACATTAGCATTGCGAGTCTCAATGAGACGTCTCAATGAGACAAGCTCCAAGTGCAACACCGAATCGGTTTAATTCACTTTTGAATCCATGACTAGGGTGACATTTCTGGATGATGTTCAGCTGGGAATGAGTTGGCATTTCCCGGGGCGGAGGAGGTTCGTTAGTGTGCTGGGGCAAATGGAATACAGATTGTTTTATGACAGGAAAGGTGGTACGAATAACAATCCTGGCAAAAGCTTCTTCCAAAATGACGAGAGTATGTCCTCAATTTATTGTAGGACAGCGTAAGAGTGATGTAGCTTCTGATTTATCCAATTACCCACGAGCCGTAATGGCCGCTTGGGTACAAGCGAGCGGTTACGATTTTGACGTTTCATGCGTATAGCAACTGGTTGACTTCACCGAACAATAAATTGACGATGAGGGGAACCGAATCGCTTCGATTTCCCGCTAAGAAACGTCAAAATCCGAATCGTACCGAATCGTACCGAATAGTACCCATCGCTGTCATTACTGCTCGCGGATAAACCGATTCAATCCCCGAGTGTCGAATTCGGTATATTTGGTATATTTGCCTTAGTTATGTGGTGGAAGCAGGCCTCCAAAATAACGTCATTGCAATTTTTTTTTCACTGACAAACATCTCAATGAGACGAGTCTCAAGAGACGTCTCATTGAGGCACGTACACTTGATTTTTCATGAGCATGCTATGATCTCAAATCTCAAAAATTTTCCTGAAACGCATTTCAAATCAGCGCATGGCACACTGTCTCATTCATGTATACATGAGCATTCAGACACTCTGTGTTTCAGCGAGAGCAAGTGTAACATAAACCACAGTTTCAGAATTCGAGAAACCCGATGTGACCGCACCCATGTGGTCAAACCGAGGGTCAACCCTTCGTGATACCGTTGTTGTGATACACTTCTACACATATTGTATGCTAAGTACGTGCCGCGGCGCGTGAGTTTGGCATTCTCACTGCTTGCCACATCTCTATGGTCCCCCGCCTGTGTAAGTAGTTGCCGTTGATATATGCCCACCTGGTTCTTATTTTTCTTACTTTTATGGAACGCTGAAGTTTCAACCCAACTTTGTCCAACAATGCATCATACAAACACCCCCTTTAACAGCGACGAGCCATGGCCTCTCCTCTGACAAACGCCGATAAGTCCAGGCTATTTTAGCGCGCGCATATGGCACCACACCAGCAGCCATATGTAGTCCCGCGACCCATGTCGTCGTCAAACACTCAACTCGGTGGCCCTCGTGAATGCCCCTGACTGGCCTGATAAAATATTAACACAATATGTGAGCGCGCGCTAGGCGTTGTTGGTTGGTGCGGTGAAAAATAAATCGCTAAAACGCGAAAGATTGCAGCCGCCTTCACGGGGCCATAAAATAAAAGAAAAAAGCGTCCCGTGCGCGACAGAAGCTGATTACAGCGCGCTTTTGTTTGCATAAACTTTATTGTGAGAAAATGGCAGATAAACTCCGTTGCACACCCAGGTTCGGAGAATTTTGCTTAACCGTTTGCTGCCGCGGTGGATGTTATTGCCTGTGGCCTCGGAGCGCTTGTCAGGGACTCGCTGTGATAACGTCGTCGGTTGGTGGCATTTCAAAGACAGGATGATGCGGAAATTAGCTGCAAATGTTGATAACTTCTGTTTGTATGCTATCTAGTGCTTTATTGGCAAAACAAAGAAGTTTTATGATTACACCAGATTTTCTTACTAAGAAGTTGCCGTAACTTATTCGAATCGATCAAATCACAGGACCACCCCAAACAGTTTTCACATATTTCTGAGGCAGGGATAGGTCTATTTTATTAAAAATCAGGAACGAGTTACTAGGACTTACGTTTAATTCCTTTTCAAAACTTCACAAAGAAATAGGAGAGAGATAAATTTCCCACCTATCCAACATATTGTATCCATGAGTCATCCCAACCCAATGTAACGCCAAATCGCGCGCATTCCCGCCATTGCTTTATAACGTACACCTAATTAGAATTTCGCATCTTTACGATCCATGGGAATTCCCTCCTCGAAGCCGTCCCGTAACACGCGCGGTATTATTACAATGACGGGGCGCCAATTTTCGTAATGGTCCAACCAAAGCCCGATGATTTCGTTTTATGTGCGTTCCCACACGGTTCGTACGTCTGCTTGGTTGGTACACAAACAGCATCCTCCATCCGTCCTTCCATCAATATCTACCTACTTGCATCATGCAGCCAGAAAACCCCGGAGGAGGGTAATAAAGTCCAGGCTTCGTCCTTGTGCGTTGCGTGCTAATCCTTCAAATGACGACGACGGCCACTTCGGTAAGGCCGGTCCAGTTCGTCCGCCACCGCACCATGGAAGGTTCAGTATGCATGATTGAAGTGTATCGCGTTGGTTCGATTTTATTATTTTCCCAAATGGGGCGAACGCACAGCAAATAACCGGCAAGGGAAATGCATAACGTACCTACCGACAACAACAGTTGAACCAGTCGGGATTTGCGAGGAGTACCTGCCTGCCTAACTGCACCACGCAGGGGTATTGACGATCTCCCGTCCCGATGCGATGGCTGTCGGCGGCGTTGCATTTAATTTCGATGAAAACATATACTTCCAATACCTACCTGCAGCTTTCGGAATGGATTGGAGCGGAGGATCAGGGCTGGGAAGGTTTGGTTGCTCAAGGGATTTGTACGGCGGACAAGCGACGAACCGACACTCACTCACTCGCACTCGCTATTCATTTCGGGGGGCTTCGGTCTCAAATGCACCGGTGCGGTAAAATGACATACTCAGATAAAAATTCTGTAATGAGCTTTATAGAACCCCACATCTTGGGGCAAGACACTGTGCAAAGAAGGGCAAATCTGAGAATTTTGAAATAACTCGTTCTGCACAAATTCCCGCAAACTGAAACATTAAAGTCACATCTCATTTTGAAGTAATTCTCTCCCGTTTACATACTGCGGTATACTGAGGAATTCTATCATGATAATTTGTCTACTCCTAGGCGCACATCTAGTAAGCCCGCGGCTTTTCAGGAAGTTCATGTTAGTTTCAATTCTGATCACCCACGGTTCAGAGGGTCGAAATGAAAGGTCTATATTACTGAGACATTGCCCGCCATCCCCTTGGCCTGCGGCCAGGGAAAATTTGTAAGGCCACCATGCGCGAACTATATACAGCAGGCATCTACTGATGAAGACGTGTAGCCTTTGAGTGTTCTCCAACGATATCCATCAAGTTTCACTGGCTTAGAGAAGCACAGCTTTCTTGTTCGAGCTGAAAATTTGATGCGTCGGCTAATCTGTGTGTTTTACATACATTTCCAAAACTCGCAAAAGCAGCCCTTTTTGTTGTTCTCTAAGCAATGGGAGAGATAAACTGTTCAATAGACACCGGAACGGCCTAGGTTCAGGTAGTGTGGGTTTGGGGACCATCTCCTGCAGGCAAAATAGAAGCCAGGTCTTCCATTTCCCCGACCCACAAAACACATTCCCATTACTCTATGTCTCTCCGGAACCACCAAGAAGGCAGTGCTTCAGAGAGGGGCTAGTGCACTCGAACCCTCAAGGTAGCGGCGTAGCCTGCAGCAACGAACATCGATGACTCGCTTTGAGAAGTTCACCAAGGTAGCATGCGGGCGCTTAGCCAATTTCCCGAGTGGTGCTTACCACTCCCTTTGTCATCGGAAGGCCATTTGACCATGGAGTGCAATCGCTTACACTGATCACCGCTTGCTGCTCTGTCTTTCGGTTTGTGGTTTTGTAGTGAGCTAGGTGGTGAGCCAATTCCAGTTTCCTGGATCTCATCCATGCCTCTACAACTGCGATCGAGTAGACAGTAGTCAGTTCTACTTCTTCGATCTTTTCACCGTAGACCTCCAGCGTAATGTCGTCAGCGAAGCCGACGATCACCTCTACCACCGGGAACTTTAGCCTCAACACCTCGTCGTACATGACATTCCATAACACCGGACCTATGATGGAACCTTGCGGGACTCCTGAGGTTATGTGAAAGCATTTCCGTCCTACCTCTGTACCGCAAATTAGTACCTCACCTTACGGATGCCGAACTAGTCGCTCGAGAGACCATTTACACACTCGGTGTGCCTCAACAGTCTGTTGAAGATAATCTTTTCGAACACCTTCCTCGCATTGTCGATCTAGCATATTGGTATACATGTTACGATGGGTCTCCGGGTGGATTGCCTTCCTTCGGCAATAGTACCAGGCTTTGCCACTTCCGACCTCTGGGAAAACTCTCTCGTCCAGGCATTTCTGCATAGCAGACCTGAACATCTCGGGGGTCTCTGAAATAGCTTCTTATAAGTCCAGGTTTGGAAATACGTCCGAACCTGGAGCCTTATCTACGCTAAGGGGCTTTGTAATCCCCGCAAGTTCCTCATCGGTGACGCTACGGAAGAACGACAAGGACCATGACGCGGAAAAAGCTCCTCGATGATCCCCTCAAACATCTCTGGAGACTGCTATGTAGGAGCCATTACAGCTCTTGTCTAAGCCATCACGATCTTGTGGGCATCATCCCACGGATACGCATTGGCATTGACAGATACGCTCAAAGAAGACCTTTTTGTAACTGCGTTGCGTTTTCCCCTACTTATCACACGCGGTTGTAACGTTAAAACGGCCTACTTTTCTTCACTAAAACAAAAGTGCCGAAAAGTACTACTTTTTGGCACTCTTAAGAGTGCTGAAAAGTAGCACTTTTCGGCACCTTTGCCAGAACCCACTTCTCGATAACTTTCGAGGCTACTGTAGACACAGCTGCTACTTCTACATCCTCTGATGAGCTCGAATGCGAATCAAGACTATCCAGATTCAGATTAGGACTGCAGATCAGTCGTAGAAGCAGCAGCTGAAGCTACTTTTGCTCTTGCCCATGGTACGGTTGCGGTATGACGACGACAGGAGTTTGCAAATTTCCCAAATTTCTGACACCTACCCTATCATAGCCTACCTGATCAAACAAAAGCATCACGCTGATGCGCATGAATGCTGCCACGTGGTTCGTCTTGATATATGTACGTGTAGCAAGATTATACCAAGGATTTTACTGAATGGGTATTTTTTTGCAATTACAAAAAACTTTGTATGCAACTCGTTGCAAAACTCTATAACTATTTTGCTTGCCATTATCTCAGTTTTCAGCTCTGCTTTGGCAGCGGAAAACACCGCCCTTCGTTCATTTCGCTCCTAATGAGAACGTACTCGCTGCATCCGCCTCCCGACCCGCACAGCTACCTTATCCTGTCTGTGCTCTCTTTAGAGGAGACCTAGCTAATCCGCTCCTTGCGAAGGTGCTAATATCCCCACTAACGCTACGCATTGTTTTCTGATATTTTATTTTTAGGCTGATTTAGGAATTCTACGAAAATAACACGGAGGAAATGCCCGCCCCGAACCCTGCATTAACGCGGTAAAGTAAAAGAAAGGAAGAAAAGATAAAAAAGATGCATTTTTGCAACACTGTTCAAAGAGAGTCAGGGGTGATTAACGGAATGTACAGAAGGGTTTTAAGCTGTTTCAAGTGTTAGAAGGGATGAATTCCCTGGAACGCCCCTATAACCCCTTGAAACATCCTTGGGACTCCTTGAAAACACTTAAAACGTTCCTGAAATCGGGAACGCTTTTGAAAGCCCCTTAACACTCTGAATCCCTCTGAAACGCCTTTAAAATTCCTTGAAAACCCCTGGATCCCTCTGGAACGCCTCAGAAACCCCTTCAAATGCACGATTAGAGTGAAAACAAATCTGGCTGTTATACTAACAGTTTAGATTCAACAAATGGATCATGCATACATAAATTGTCATACATAGTATACGCATTTACACCCAACCTTTATATTTAGCGAGAATTACCTAACCCTTTGAAGCCGCAACTTTTCCTAGCAAAAAATTTTCCCGACCGGAACGGGAATCGAACCCGCCGTCTCCGGATTGGCGATCCATAGCCTTAACCACTAGGCTAACTGGAGACCCAGTTGTAATCTATCATGTCCTAGGTAAATTTTTTTTAGTTTATATTTTAAAATTCACTGGTGCAACGGTAACGTCTTTCATAATACAAAGTTACGAGTTGTAATCTATCATGTCCAGTAAATCTTCTGAATGTTCAATGGACTTCATCAGATCTGTAAGGATCATCCAAACTATTATGATGTTTAAAATCTATCATCTATAGCAATTGAAGTTTCTGTTTTGGCTATATAGAGTTATGTTGTAAAATCTATTATATTTACTGGAGCTCACAGAATACTATCAGAGGCAATGATATAGCTTCGAAATATTCAGAATCGTTCACGCTGTCCTACAATATGGATAACATGCAACATGGAATCTACCGTCATATTTTTTTTTCTGGTATGAGTTACACAACATTACCAATCGTAATGATTGCATTTATTTCATTTATTTAGCGTTAATAACAATTCTAATATAGCTCAATCAACAATTATTCACCACAACAATCGGTTCGTGGCTGCAATCATCAGCTGTATCCTTGACCGCGTTTCCACATTTGCTTTCAGATTTGGGCTCGAGATGTGGGTTAGCCATATCTTATTTGGAAATTCTTAGTTGTAGAAAAGTTTATCAATCCTGAAGTATCTCAAACGTATTTTGGAATGGATTGCGGATCTGGGTGGGTTAGACTAAGTAACGTAGCTTTTTATTGCACAAAATATGACTGCAACAAATGCAGATTTCAAAAATGAGTTTCATAAAATGTTCAATCTTTTATTTTAAATGTTTCAAAGGTACAGAACAATGCATTGTTAGAGCCTTTGAAGAGTATTAACAAATAAGGTTTTTCTATGTATCATTATTTAGTGTAGTAGGCTAGCATTGCAAGTGTAGATATAAAGTTGTGTACTCCATGAAAGATTGGATGACCTAAATTATCACAAACCTATCATGAAGTGATCCTTGAGAGTAAAGAGGTTCATATGTATATCCTATTTGATTGTGTAACGTTACTATCTAAAATGGAATAACCACATGTTACAGTGGTTTTTTATCAACTGAGCTCCATAATAGTAAAGATGGCCCATAATATCCCAAAAATGTATAACTACGCTTATTGTTCCTCGAACTACTTCGGTAAATACAATGGATGTAATGCTACTTAATGTACTGACAGTGGTGCGGATCTGGTGTGATGGTTAGAACACTTGACTATCACGCCGAGGACCTGGGATCGAATCCCACTCCCGACAAACTCGCAAAATGTGAGTTCTTCCTTCGGAAGGGAAGTAAAGCGTGGGTCCCCAGATGAACTAGCCTAGGGCTAAAAATCTCGTTAATACAGATAAAAAAATGTACCAACAAAAGCTATTACCACTAGTGTAGACCTAAAGCTATGAATAATCTGGAATATCTCAAAACTATCTTGGAATAACTCATGGAAATGCCAGAAGTATTACAGATTACAGTTAGATGTGTTATGTTACAGTTCATTGTGAGAATAACTACTGTTACTGTCAAGGGCTAAACTTCAGGACAGTTTGGACAATCCTCAACGTTCCAAAGGTTCATATTGATATACAGTAGATTTCGGGTTGATCCAGTAAAACCGCGATTGATTATGCAACGTTACTCAGTATATCAAATATGGCTGCTATTCGGAATTTAGATCTGAAGTTCTGTACACCAAGATAGTTTGACTGACCTGGAATATTCCTATAGCGTCTCTAAATGACATGTGAGATTTCAAGAGCTTCATGGACCCCAACAGATTATGCAATGCTATCATTTATGATGAAAACACATAAAGTTTTTCTTGTAGACTTGAAGGACTTCATTATAAGACAGTTTAGACGCCCCTGAATTTTCCAAAGGTTTATCAAGTAGATTTCAAATTGGTCCAATAATCACGATTAAATATGCAACGTTACTCAGTATAGCAGTTATGGTTGCTGTTATGAATGTAGACCCTGTAGTTCTTAGCGTCAAGGTAGTTGGCTGACCTGGAATGATAGTGTCTCGAAATAACATTTGAAATTTCAAAAGCTTTATGGGTCCCAGCTGTAACGGAAAATAAGCAACAGAATAATACGAACCGAGACCAACAGCAACGACCCCAGCGAACAAAAAGGACTTGCGATTGGAAACTCGGTACGTGGAACTGCCGATCTCTCAACTTCATTGGGAGCACCCTCATACTCGCCGATCTACTGAAGGACCGCGGGTTCGGCATCGCAGCGCTGCAGGAGGTGTGTTGGACAGGATCCATGGTGCGAACGTTTAGAGGTAACCATACCATCTACCAGAGCTGCGGCAACACACGCGAGTTGGTAACAGCTTTCATTGTGATGGGTGATATGCAGAGGCGCGTGATCGGTTGGTGGCCGATCGACGAAAGAATGTGCAGGTTGAGGATCAAGGGCCGATTCTTCAACTTCAGCATTATGCGTGCACAGCCCACACTCCGGAAGCACTGATGATGACAAGGACGCATTTTACGTGCAGCTCGAACGCGAGTACGATCGCTGCCCAAGCCACGACGTCAAGATCATCATAGGAGATTTAAACGCTCAGATAGGCCAGGAGGAGGAATTCAGACCGATGATTGGTAAGTTCAGCGCCCACCAGCAAACGAACGAAAACGGTCTACGACTCATTGACTTCGCCGCCTTCAAAAATATGGCCATACGTAGCACCTTTTTCCAACACAGCCTCCCTTATCGTTAAACCTGGAGATCACCACAGCAGACGGAATCTCAAATCGACCACGTTCTGATCGACGGACGGCACTTCTTCGACATTATCGACGTCAGGACCTATCGTGGCGCCCACATCGACTCCGACCACTATCTGGTGATGGTCAAACTGCGCCAAAAACTCTCCGTCATCAACAATGTACGGTACTGGCGACCGACACGGTACAACCTAGAGCGACTGAAACAACCGGATGTCACCTCAGCATACGCGCAGAATCTCGAGGCCACGTTGCCATACGAGGGCGAGCTCGATGAGGCCCCTCTATAGGACTGCTGGAGTACAGTGAAAGCAGCCATCAACGACGAAGCAGAGAGCACCATCAGATACGTGGAACGGAATCGACGGAAGAGTGCAGAACGGTTTTAAAGGAGAAGAACTCAGCGAGGGCGGTAATGCTGCAGCAAGGAACTCGACAGAACGTGGTACGTTACAAACAGAAGTGGAAACAGCAGACCCGCCTCTTTTGGGAGAAAAAGCGCCGCCTGGAAGAAGCGGAGTGCGAAGAAATGTAACTGCTGTGCCGTTCCCAAGAAACACGGAAGTTCTATCAGAAGCCCAACGCTTCCCGCAACGGCTTCGTGCCGCGAGTCGAACTATGCAGGGATAAAGACGGAGGCCTCTTGACGGACGGACGTGAGGAGATCGAAAGGTGGAAGCAGCACTTCGATCAGCACCTGAACAGCGTGGAGAACGTAGGCACGGGAGCCCTCGGCAACGGAGGAAACGACGACGCCAGTGCAGCGGAGGACGGAAATGAACCAACTCCCACGCTGAGGGAAGTTAAGGATGCCATTCGCCAGCTCAAAACCAACAAAGCAGCTGGTAAGGATGGTATCGCAGCTGAACTCATCAAGATGGGCCCAGAAGCGATACCATCCTTACGGGTAATCTGCCCCATCCACAAGAAAGGCGACCATTTGGAATGTGAGAACTTCAGGGCGATCACTATTTTGAATGCTGCCTACAAAGTGCTATCCCAAATCATCTTCCGTCGTCTGTCACCTAAATCGAATGAGTTCGTGGGAAGTTATCAAGCCGGTTTCATCGACGGCCGGTCGACAACGGACCAGATCTTCACTGTACGGCAAATCCTCCAGAAATGCCGTGAATACCAGGTCCCAACGCATCACCTGTTCATCGACATCAAAGCGGCATACGACAGTATCGACCGCGCAGAGCTATGGAGAATCATGGACGAAAACGGCTTTCCTGGGAACTTGACTAGACTGATAAAAGCAACGATGGACGGTGTGCAAAACTGCGTAAGGGTTTCGGGTGAACTATCCAGTTCGTTCGAATCTCGCCGGGGACTGCGACAAGGTGATGGACTCTCATGCCTACTCTTCAACATCGCTCTGGAAGGTGTGATGCGACGAGCCGGGCTCAACAGCCGGGGAGCGATTTTCACAATATCCGGTCAATTTGTGTGCTTTGCGAACGACATGGACATTATTGCAAGAACATTTTGGAACGGTGGCAGAGCTGTACACCCGCCTGAAACGCGAAGCAGCAAAGGTCGGACTGGTGGTGAATGCCACAAAAACAAAGTACATGGTGG
Source organism: Aedes albopictus (assembly GCF_035046485.1). Classification (NCBI taxonomy): domain Eukaryota; kingdom Metazoa; phylum Arthropoda; class Insecta; order Diptera; family Culicidae; genus Aedes; species Aedes albopictus. Next base: position 111,261,616 of record NC_085138.1, on the reverse strand, counting down.
TAGGCGGAACCGAACACGACCGGATCCGTCTGGGCAGTAGTGTTACGATAGACGGGGATACTTTCGAGGTGGTGGAGGAATTCATCTACCTCGGATCCTTACTGACGGCTGACAACAACGTGAGCCGTGAAATTGGAGGCGCATCATCAGCGGAAGTCGGGCCTACTACGGGCTCCAGAAGAAACTGCGGTCGAAAAAGATTCACCCACGCACCAAATGCACCATGTACAAAACGCTAATTAGACCAGTGGTCCTCTAAGGGCACGAGACATGGACCATGCTCGAGGAGGACCTGCAAGCATAAACACATAAAACTATTCTTGTAGATTTGTAGAACAATACTACAGGACAATTTGGAGCACCTATAACATCCCAGAATATATAACATCTTTTTGTATTCTTGACGAAGGTTAACTGAATACATATGAACGTTACCCATATCCCAATTCAGCTCTTAGAACAACTGGTATGTCACTTATATCGTATCTTCAAACATCATTGAGTTCAGGATGTTCTAGTTTGTCAGTTAAGTTTTTAATAAAAATATTTCCATTTTCCTCGATAGAGAACTCAATTTTCAACAACTTTACCAAAAACAGTATTCTGTTTTATCCAATGTGTGAATTTATACAGATACAGCCGTTTCTATGTTGGTCTCCGGCTCCAAAGGGTTAAGATGTCGGCGACGTATTGAACAACACGAATGCTTACACGGTTGAAGAGACCTGAGAACCCTACATATTCTGGAAAACTAGAGGAACCTCGCCCAAGATCGACGAAAATGCTGCTCTGCTGTACGCTCAGCGCTGGCGCTGGAGTAAAGGTACTTTGTAGCCAACAATGTAAAGTAAATGCGCAAATTAGAAGAACTATTTTGTTTTTTAAGACCTTAATCGAGCCTTTCCTTCTCTGCCGTATTTTACCACGTTCTCCCGCACCTACATATGTAGTGTTGTACCACACAAGTCATTTTCGGTTTGGATGCCTCTTGTTTGGCGCGTCGCCGCCGTGCTTTGGCTACCCGTGTTACGCCCTCGAAACGCCGCTGCTGCTGTTATTCTGACCGGTGCTGGATTTTTTTGTTGATGATGTTGCGTCTCTGGGCAATAATCTCTTCTACGGCTACCGGTAATAAGCAGTTCGGGGAGTGGGAACGAATATGGCAAGGAATAACTTAACGGATTCACGGGAAACCCTTTCCCCCCCAACTCTTTCCCTCGCTCTCGTGGATGATGGGCCGATGAAGACGTTGGGAAAGGGGTGTTTGATGTGTTCCTTGAAAATCCATTCCCGTAATTGATACCGATTTGATCGATTTGTCTTAAGATCCTGTAGGTTGAGACTTCATCGTGAACGAGTTCAACAATCATGGGCAATTTTCGCAATCGCTGCAGTCCGATCGTCGTCACATCGTTTGACATCATTAAAATCCCAAAGCAGTCCTAAAGTGTCTTCACGAACATCGTCGTCAATGTCGGATGCATATCTTCCCACCCCATTGCTCAATGAGTGACACAACAATTGAAGGTTGAAGAGATCGCATTCGCTCCGGCCCAGCTAGGGCCAGCATCTCAATCAGATTTCCGCAAACGAATCATTCATACACACACCTTGCATTCTTCGACGGGGTCCCGTGTGGTCTCGAAGATCCGGAACTCACATGTGCGGTTCCACCCTGCAGCCTCTCTCCCACTCAAGTCAATCGACAATACCGATCAAAATGTTATCAGCTCGGATGAATCTCTCGCATTTCTATCAACGCGCGGAGGAGGTGTGGTTTTGTTTCGATTTTCCGCTCAATGTCTTCGATTGAAACATAAACAACAGCATTTTACAGTTGAAATAACAATCGCACAGCCATCAGGTCCTTGTGCTGAACAACGACTACGGCGTTGGGTGCGCGCGCCCATCAACTCATCTCGGTCTCGGTCGGACGGTACAAAATGAGGCAAGTATGGTGTTGTTGTTCTACCTCCGCAAAAATATCATCAGAATTGTTACGGAGTTGAACGTCGATGAACATCGAAGCTGCTTTGACAATCAACTTCGCCCTGTCTCTGGACCTCTGGGAACAGTCGGGTATGGTTTGCTAAATGATCATCATATAATGGTTAAATGATATAAAACAGATCATTTTGGTGTATGAGATGGAAGCAAAGTTGGAACACGCTTGCCGTTGAATGTTAGGGTACGTCTATAATATTTGCTTATATGTTTACTATGATCATCTAATTCTTACACTGCTCAAAACTAGTTGGCGCTCTGAAATAAAAACCAAAGTTACTCGAGGTTTAGACCCTTAGAGAACAATAGTGAAAGAGTATTCGAAAAATATTGGAGCACAACTCCATGGTTTGACCACAAAGGGAATTTAAAAGGGAATATAGGTTGCATATTACGCACTGCGTTAATGTAATTGTTTCTCAACCAATTTTGATTTTTTTTTCGGTTTCTGAAGATGTTTAATGATATTTTTTTGTAATCTAACAATGCTAAGAAAATATAAACCGTGACTTCCAGAAAAAAATCTTTGCAAATTACAGATTTTGTGTTGCACGATGAGCTGTCAAAACACATCAAGATGTTCATCATACTATTCATAAATATTTGAAATTAATCTAGATTTTTTCTTATTTTCCTAAAAAATAAAAGAATTGATTTATTTTTTATTGAAATGACCTAAAAAATACCAGAACATGGCAAAAAGTCATGACAGCATTCACCAACATTCCATCATACCTACATGCATACATTTATTTGTTCAACATCATTAAACGTCGCGATCGCCAAGACAATCTTGGCTCATTTCATTCGCAATTTCATGAAACATTTCAGTAATCAGAAAAATCACTCAGTCATTTAATCTGTTTAGTGAATCCTCTAAATATTTAATCAGCGGTTTACGTTGTTAAGTGAATCCCCCTAATGAGGTTCGGTCCACAGAAAAGGAACAAATCTCTGTTTAGACCAATGAGTCATATTGTGTCTGAGGCGTATCCAACATTGTCACACATTCTGTTGCAAGTACATTTCCAGAGTGATCATAAATTCAAGCAATTCGTACTTAACGAACAATAATTTCCAGTCAGCGATCCAATAAACAATCGCAGTGGCTTAATTTATCCGCACCAATTAAGCAATGTAAACTGCCACTGCCATTGCCACCACCAACAGTCGTACGTCGATAAAGTATGATTTGTGTCCCCATTAACGGGGCGGTTGTCCCGCGATACTGCAAATTGGTGGGCAGGGCACATTCAAATTAGTCGAATCCAATCGATTCCAGCCAGCCTGGTCTTATTATAACACTGCGGTGGCTGCAGCGGTTGCCCGGAGGGTTCAATTTCGATTCTCATTTGCCTTCCGCATCGCGTCGTGCCGCCCTAAGACCAGGATCCAAGGTGGGTTCTTGTGGTGATTCCGTTGATTCAAAGCTGGCAGCATGCATTTGTCATTTGGATTCAGTATGCACAATGCGCTTATTGACATTGCAGCAATTTCAATAATTACATCAATCACTCCGATTGTGGAAGTGGCCGGAAATTATTCAAGCTGAAAATCTATAAACCTCTCTAGGAGAATGACCTGTTTGGGACCTTTTAATCCATTCCAGACCGGGAAGCATGGCAGAAGGCTTCAATCAATCCAGTAAATCGTAGCGCCATCCAACTCCCACCACAATTGAAATCTAAATATCCTCTCCGTTCGACGACGACGGTCGCCTATTTTGCATAATGATGACGTTCGGATGATAAGCAGTGAACCCATAAAGCCAATCAATGGCAGTACGTGCGTTAGGGTGGACCAATATGAACTTTCCCACGATCTTAAAGTTAATTATTTAGTTACACCCGGTGTTGCCGCAGCTCTAATATATGGTATAATTACCTCCCAGACAACCAGCAATCGTATAAGATGTTGCATAAGATAATAAAGTGGAGGCCATATGCGTACGTGCTTCCATTTAGGCGCATGTAAGATGTACGCATAACGCCTCCGCTTTAACATCTTATTCAACACCTTATACGAACACCAGTCAACCAGGCTGAAAACGTTCACATCATAGATTGTGTCCAGTTATCAAGTATCAGTAGGTCGGCTCCAGAGGCACGTTCTCCTCCATTTGGGACATTTGTGCCATCGCCAGGAACACGAGCCCAAATATTCATCATTTACCTGAGGGAGAAGGGAAGGAAAAAAGGATGGGACAAAGGAAAGGACAGGTAAGGGAATAGGATCGTCATACACGCATAAGCGTACCACAATGGGTTCAAATAGCATCCTGAAAAGGAGACTGTTATATCGCAAAAGCGTACCACAATGAGTTCTTTCCAACTTTGTTCGGGCGAAGATCGGAAATCAGGTATCAGGTATCAGAAAGCTGGCTCCAGAGGCACGTTATCCTCCATTTGGGACATTTGTGCCATCGCCAAAATAATAGCCTATTTCATCATCTAGCTGAGGGAAAAGGAAGAAAATAAAGATAAGGATGGGGATAAGGACAGGTAGAGAAATAGGAAAAGTACCCTGGAAGGGGATACTATCCCATAAGCGTACCACAATGGGTTCAAACAGCGCAGCGCCCTGAAAAGGGCACTGCAATAACGCATAAAGCGAAAGAGAGCCTATAGCTCTTTACCACAGCGAGTTAAGAACAACAGAATATTCTGAAGTCAGTTTCACTTAATAAGTGTTTACTGAATACTCGGAAACGCAGTTGCGCAAAAACTGGACAGTTGCATATCAAATGATACGAAGTTCCATAATCGGATTCACGCAGCTATCACATTCAAATGAATCAGCTTGCTGAATATTCGCCATGTGATAGCTGAGTCGGCAGTGGCCAGTCAATGCTTTGACCAGGATGCTGCAATTCTGCTTTGACAGATTTGTAAGATACCCCCCCCCCCTTGGAGATGACTCAGTACAATACAATTTGGTGTGACGACATGACTCCAAACTATTCCAGTATTGTCTGTGTTGAGTAGCAGCCCAGGTGTGAATCTGAAGCTTTACCCAACACTTCGATACCGGAATAGCTGGCTCAGGATCAATGAAGTCATGTGATGCTCCAGTGCGAGCTAGCTCATCAGCCAATTCATTTCCAGCGATGGAAGAATGGCCAGGTACCCATACAAGGTGAACAGCGTTTGCTGAATTCAGCTCCTCGATTTGAGTTCGACAAGCGATAACTATCTTCGCCCTGGAGATGGCCGAAGCAAGTGCTTTAATAGCAGCCTGGCTATCTGAACAGAAGTATATTACTTTGCCTATTACGTGCTGCTGAAGTGCTCCTTGCACTCCGCACATAAGAGCAAAGATTTCGGCCTGAAAAACGGTGCAGTGTCTACCAAGTGAATAAGACTGATGCAGTCTTAGCTCACGAGAATAAACACCAGCACCTGCTCGACCTCCGAGAAGGGAACCATCAGTGTAACATACGATGCCGTCCGAAATACTTCTCTCCAGATAACCAGATGTCCACTCTTCCCGAGAATGGAATTTCGTGGAAAATGTCCTATATGGAAAATTACAAGCAATTGTAAGATCACTTGGAGCAAGGACAACTTTGTCCCAATTCACCAAAAGTGGAAACAACGAGGTGTGTGTTGAACTACGGTTCACAGGAGTTTCCTCTAGTAAACCGAGTACCCATAGGCGGTAAGTGCAAGAAAGTGCTTCTTGTTTGAGATGAATGTGTAGTGGGGCAACGTCAAAGAGAACCTCGAGCGCTGCCGTGGGAGTTGAAGAGAACGCTCCAGACATCGCCATTAAGCACATCCTTTGGAGATGGCCTAATTTTGATTAGACCGTTTTCACTTCGCCCTTTTGCCACCACACAAGACATCCATAAGCCAAATTTGGACGAACAACAGTCGTGTAAATCCATTTGATATACTTGGGTTTTAGACCCCAAGTTGTACCAAAGGTTCGCCGGCATTGCCCGAAGGCCATACAAGCTTTCTTGATTCTGAACTCAACATGAGGTGTCTAGGATAGCTTGGAATCAAGAATGACTCCAACGTACTTTACCTGTTCAGTCACATTGATTTCAGAATCAAAGAGACGCAAAGGTCGAACACCATTACGGTTTCGCTTTTCCGTGAAAAGAACAATAGATGTTTTACTCGGATTAACCGAAAGGCCATATTGGCGACACCAACCACTACCTGAAGAGCGTTTTGCATCAGGTCGAAAAGGGTGCTGATGCACATACCTACTATCAATGTTAGATAGTCGTCGGCAAAACCATAAGTAGGAAAACCGCTATTATTGAGTTGCCTCAATAGCGTATCTGCTACGAGATTCCACAAAAGCGCTGATAAGACTCCCCCTTGGGGGCATCCACAAACACTCAATTTCCTAATCCGTGCTAGACGCAATGTCGAAAAGAGATGTCGGTTTTTTAGCATTTGGTAAATCCAATTGGAAATCATTGGAGATATACCATGACCCCGTGCGGCTTCCAATATGGCATCGATAGGCACGTTGTCAAAGGCACCCTCGATATCTAAGAAACACCCAAGCAGGATTGCTTTTGATCGAATGCCTTCTCGATATCGTAAACAACTTTGTGTAAAAGAGTCACAGTGAACTTTCCAGATTGGTAAACATGTTGGTTCACATGAAGAGGCACATTGGCAAGATGAACATCACGGATGTGATGAACAACAATGCGTTCTAAGTATTTCAGAGGAACAGAGGCCAAACTAATAGGTCTGAAACTCTTTGCTTCTTCATACGACGCACGACCCACTTTCGGAATAAACTTTACAGTAATATCCCACCAGGACTTGGAAATGTACCCTGTAGCAAAACTGCAAACAAGTATTTTTTCAAAACATGTTTGAAATAATCAAATCCCTTCCGAAGCAAAATAGGATAAACCCCATCTGCCCCAGGAGATTTGAAAATAGCAAACCTATGTAATGCCCATTCAATCGATTCTAAAGTTATGATACTCCGAGCCGAAGCCAGAGAGTCATAACTATAAGAAATGACATCAGGTTTATCCGAAGATCCTCATAATATCCACACATCCGGAGAAGTGTGTACTGAATAAACATTCCAAAACTTCCTCATCAGAGGAAGTGAAATCACCATTTGGCAAAGAAGTTCGTTTACTGGAAAATCCTTAGATTTTGCTAGGATTTTGATCTACCGACTGACTTTACTCAAACTGGAAACATTTGTACAAAGGTTGTTCCAGCCGGATCGTTCAGCAGACCGAAGAGCTTTCTGGTAGGCCTTGCGAGCCGACCTGAAAGCCTCCGACCCAGCTGAACGTCGTCCGTTCCAACTCTTTCTACATTGTTTCCTGAGATATCCTGAGCGGTATGTCTAACACTTCCTCTCTAGTAGATTCCGTAAAGGTTGAGCGGTTGCCTATGTTAAGTAATTCAAGATCTGTATTCCACCAAACTGGAGCCTCTCAAATTAATGTCTGAGCTGTCCCAGATGATATGGTGAGCATTAACATCACTGCAAACAATTAGCGGAAGGCCTTTTGAAGAGCAGTATGCGATGACTTGCTTGAAAGCATTCGTAGATAATTCATGCGATAAATAAACTGAACAATAAACGTATTTCCTGTTTCCAGCAGATACATCGATTCTGGTAGCACATACATCTCTAGTGCTTAGTTCAGAGATGAGTGTAGCAACTATTGCATTGTTGACAAGCACACATGCTCAAGGCATGACACGCGAGTTTGCCATTTCATTTTTACTGAAAGTAGCAAACACCAGATTCACAAGGTTTCCTAGATAGAAATTCCCCTTACGAAAGTAAGGTTCTTGAACTAACGCCACTTGGGCTGTACCACTGTGATCAACTTCATACGGGCCCGAAAAGCCATACAAACATTCGCACCACAGATTGTGTCCATCTCCATCGCACCTTTTGTAGCGCCACGCTACTGAATCCGCGATCTTTCAATACATCGACGAGAATGCGGATGTTCTCAATGTAATTGAGTGATCTGCAGTTCCACGTACCGAGTTTACAATTGCGAATTACTAAAGTTGCTCGCAGCCCAGCCGATTTCACTGGGAGGTTGGGATAGAAGTTGCTTTTGATCAGGGGCTAATGATCACCGTGGGATCGTAAATACGCAAAATACCTAGCCTTTACCTAGAACTGTGCTTCATATGATCATGTATGCACACGATCCACCCTACTGTTCATTGATCTTCAAGTACGAAGGTCCCCCTCAGCGAAATGCCGTTTCAACAATACCATTCAAATGGAGCGCATAAATGGCTTGCTGATGGCACTGTAGTTGCACTCTTCGACAACCAGCAGCAGCGCATAAAAATCAACTCCGGCAGCTCAAGTCGTCAACGAGTTGTTAGAGCTCCGGATTGTCATCTGGCTGATGTTTATGAGAATTGACTTGCAAACGTGATCCTTTTGCTCCACACCACACAGCACACAGTCAAGTCGTCAGTAGTGTGTCAATTCTGCAGTCCGCGCCGCGGTCTGATGCGAGGTTCATCGACGTCGTGGGCTGATGGCATCATAAAAGAAGTGTTATTCCAATATTCCAGCTGGGTCCAGGGGCAATTGTGCAGCTGAATCATCCCCTTTGCTGGAAATTGAACGTTTTATTTTTATTTTATTCTCGATGCAAAATCCGATGACGGCCGTTTGTGATGACGGATTGTTTCGATGATCTGTTTGTGACTTGAGCCAACCAGTCTCCCACCAAGATCAAGCAACACTACACTGACTGACTGCGAGGCAACCGGATGAGATCTCTTGATTCTGATTTCACGGTAATTGATTGGTTACTTTGAATGGGGGTATGATTCAGGGAAGTGATTCTTAATGGAGTCACCGTAGTGATCGGGGCAACAATTATCAAGGTGCGATTATCTGATGCATTTGAAAAGGGGACGTTCAAACATTTCAAGTTTGAATTAATAGTGCACTTTTGTGATCGACTTTGCATTCAATCAAACCGACACTGACTCAGCTAAATCCACATTTTCAGCTCAGCAACACCCCTCGGTAGCAGCTTATCTGCGTTCAACACAAAATGCGCAAAATATGTACCAATTACCTGTTTAACAAGATTAGATTGGCACCTTATTGAAGTCTGAAAAGCTCTTAAGCCCACGGCGAGGTGGAGGTGCAGTCGTGGTATGCTAGTGCTAATAATTGGAAACCATTTGTAGCTAGCGGACATGCCTCCGGGTAGTGATAAACGAAACAGGTGCAATCAAAGGAGGTGTGAGAACATGATCGTTTTGCATTCGCAGCAAACAAACAGATGCCGAATGGAACGAACGCGGGTGGTGAAGTCGCTCAAACCATGCAAAAAAAAAGTTGCTGGTTGTGTAAATTTTCTTGCTCCCATGTTCCTGCTAAACGTTTTCCCATTTGTGGTTGAAAAAATCCTTCCAGCAAATGTACCGTGATTTCTAGTGAATTTGGTCTGTACGGCACATGTAGTCACAACAGCTGTAAAGACATAGGTATTCAAAATGACCATGCTGAGGGTGATTTCCGGTCGGAACTTTTTGAAGAGACAATTTCCATGACATTCTTGGGCATAGAGTGCTTCGTGGCACTCAATAGCAAAGAAAGCTCTCATTTGATGACTGTGGAAGTGCAAGTAGAGCACTGAGCTGAGTATCAGGATTTGACCGTGACAGGAACGTCACGTGATGCATCCCAAGCCTTTACAGCTATGGCAATATGAGCCCTAATTGGCTTCTTTAGCGGTGTTGGGATAATTCCATATTCTGAATCTGCATGCCAAACTGAGCCGAAATCCAAATTTTCATCTATTTTGGTGCCCGGAAACCTATTTAAATATCAATTTGAAGTTTGTATGGGAGCGATTTGTCGAATGATCCCTCGTTGCATTTTGTACTGGGCGGAGCTGTCAAACAGTTGCCTAGCTGTCAAAAGGTGATTTCGAAAAATCTCTTTGAAATTGATTTTAGGTATCAAAATAAAGTTCTAAAAATCTGAAAAAAATCATAGTGGCTCAGAAAAAGATGCTTTTTCGTAAAAAATAAAAAAAATGAATACCGTGAGGTCGCCATTCACCGCTCATTTTGGGTCAATCATACAAAAAGGATCAAATGTTAGTAAAGTATCGTAACAAAAGTTAATACAACATGCTGCCACATTGAAAAACTTTCATTTCACCAAGTTTTGACAACATGAGAACTGTTCAGGGCAAACAGCGGAAGAAATATTCAACAGGTAAAACCCGTTAAAGAATCCATTTTGACAAAACAGGATGAACTGAACGTCATGAATCATCAATACTTTGGTAAATAAAAGTTATTTTGTTTTTATAAATGAATAGTTTCCGTGTTCCCATGAAAAAAAAAATCAGTGAGCGGTGAATGCATCCATTATGAGCGGTGAATGGATGCATGAGCGGTAATAGGAGCCAAGTGATAACACATTTGAATTTTTATTTTTTCGGTTGTAAACATATTTTACAATCGTTTTATAATTTTTCTATAATAACAACATAATTGTTGAGTTGTTAACGTAAATTAAAGTGCAATATTCGCAAACGTCGATTTTTAATGTCATATACTTTACGAAAATGCCGTTAAATGAGCGGTAAATGGCGACCTCACGGTACTTTTTTCAAAATTTAAAAACCCAATTGTTTATGTTCTGTGCTACCTAAAATATATTATTGCTGTGTGCGTTCAGGTTGCAAACGACGCCCAAATGCGCTTCGAATGCGGTAACACAGTGTTACCAAAGGCAACTTAGCAACCATAGTCAATATCACCGCCAACCTAGGATTCAAAAGCTTTCGCTGACATCGGGACAATACAACTAAAAAATGAATCATTTGTTTGAAACACAATAGTATTGGTTTAAGCGCACCTGAGTAGGCCATTAAATATCATTAGGCTAATTCAATAATTAACACTGCTCAAAAGTTTAACATTTTCTGAAAATCGTTTTGTTAATCCAACTTAAAAATTATAGAAAATTTTGTGTTGCTGAATACACGACAACAGCACAATTTTTTTAAGAATTAAAATTCTTGAGCAGCCGCGTCTTCGATCGTCTTTCGATGACACCACGCCCATGCTGTGTACCACAAGCTGGCATTTTTCATGGTGCGTGTACTCAGTACACGACGTGACCACTCTTGGGTTAATCGGATATCTTTGGTTAAAATTAAATTTAAGAAATTGTTGCTTCCAAATAAGCATTGCTGATAAACCAACAATAAATATCTAGGTCGCACCATAGTTTGAAGAATCTGGAGGATGTCCTTATCACTTTGCATCAACAGGAAGGATATCATTGCTTTCGATCAAACTTACTTCACGCATCCATGATCCAATTGTAAAACCAGGCGAGTTTTGCGAGTTTAACCGAAGTTTTCCGGTTTTTTTTCGGCTTTTTTTGGGATATTTCGGTTTGCAAAACTAGTGTCGCCCCCAAGTGTTTGGGGCATTGCCGGGGCGTTCCAGTTCCAAGGGTATTCCAGATGGCATCCAGGGGTTTCAAAGGGGTTTCAGGCACTATCTATGTGCGTTCCAGATAATTTCGTAGACGTTCCAGGGATGTTCCAAATGGTTTCATGAGCGCACCAGGTATTTTAAATAAATGTCAGGGTCAGGGGTGATCCAGAAAATTCAGGAGGCTGCAGGAGGTTTTAGAGGCGTTAAAGGGATAATCGAGGGAATTTCAGGGGCGCTCTAGGGTACGATGACGTCATGTTTTCGATTCCCGCATGTTGTATTACTATACTAAGGGTCAGGATACATTTGAAATTCACATGCTTCAGCAAACCTGAGCGTCTGTTCTCCAGGAAGAGCGGCTCACAACAACATCTAATCCCCATGTTAGGGGCGGCTGATCCACGTCCGAGTGTCAGGGAAGCACTCTAAGCTCAACTATGCACTATGGTCCTCCGGAAATTAGGGGGTCGGTGTCAGGCCCAAGGTCAGGCCCTAGAAGCCAGCCGTATAAAACCATTGTAACGGAAAATCAGCAACAGAATAATACGAACCGAGACCAACGGCAATGACCCCAGCGAACAAAAAGGACTTGCGATTGGAAACTCGGTACGTGGAACTGCCGATCTCTCAACTTCATTGAGAGCACCCACATACTCGCCGATCTACTGAAGGACCGCGGCTGCGGCAACACACGCGAGCTGGGAACAGCTTTCATCGTGATGGGTGATATGCAGAGGCGCGTGATCGGTTGGTGGCCGATCGACAAAAGAATGTGCAGGTTGAGGATCAAGGGCCGATTCTTCAACTTCTGGATAATAAACGTACACATTCCACACTTTGGAAGCACTAATGATGACAAGGACGCATTTAACGCGCAGCTCGAACGCGAGTACGATCACTGCCCAAGTAACGACGTCAAGATCATTATAGGAGATTTAAATGCTCAGGTTAGCCAGGAGGAGGAATTCAGACCGACGCGTCGATTGGTAAGTTCAACGCCCACCAGCAGACGAACGAAAACGGCCTACGAGTCATTGATTTCACCGTCTTCAAAAATATGGCCATACGTAGAACCTTTTTCCAACGCAGCCTCCCTTATCGTTACACCTGGAGATCACCACAGCAGACGGAATCTCAAATCGACCACGTTCTGATTGACGGACGGCACTTCTCCGACATTATCGACGTCAGGACCTATCGTGGCGCCAACATCGACTCCGACCACTATCTGGTGATGGTCAAACTGCGCCCAAAACTCTCCGTCATCAACAATGTACGGTACCGGCGACCACCACGGTACAACCTAGAGCGACTGAAGCAAACGGATGTCACCTCAGCATACGCGCAGAATCTCGAGGCCGCGTTGCCAGACGAGGGCGAGCTCGATGAGGCCCCTTTAGAGGACTGCTGGAGTACAGTGAAAGCAGCCATCAACGACGCAGCCGAGAGCACCATCGGGTACGTGGAACGGAATCGACGTAACGAATGGTTCGACGAAGAGTGCAGAACGGTTTTGGAGGAGAAGAACGCAGCGAGGGCGGTAATGCTGCAGCAAGGGACTCGACAGAACGTGGAACGTTACAAAAAGAAGCGGAAACAGCAGACCCGCCTCTTTCGGGAGAAAAAGCGCCGCCTGGAAGAAGCGGAGTGTGAAGAAATGGAACAGCTGTGTCGTTCCCAAGAAACACGGAAGTTCTATCAGAAGCTCAACGCATCCTGCAACGGCTTCGTGCCGCGAGCCGAAATATGCAGGGATAAAGACGGAGGCCTTTTGACGGACGGACGTGAGGTGATCGAAAGGTGGAAGCAGCACTTCGATCAGCACCTGAATGGCGTGGAGAACGTAGGCACGGGAGACCACGGCAACGGAGGAAACGACGACGCCAGTGCAGCGAAGGAAGGAAATGAACCAACTCCCACGCTGAGGGAAGTTAAGGATGCCATTCACCAGCTCAAAACCAACAAAGCAGCTGGTAAGGATGGTATCACAGCTGAACTCATCAAGATGGGCCCAGAAAAGTTGGCCACCTGTCTGCATCGGCTGATAGTCAGGATCTGGGAAACCGAACAGCTACCGGAGAAGTGGAAGGAAGGGGTAATCTGCCCCCCATTCACAAGAAAGGCGACGGAATGTGAGAACTTCAGGGTGATCACTATTTTGAATGCTGCCTACAAATTGCTATCCCAGATCATCTTCCGTCGTCTGCCACCTAAAGTAAATGAGTTCGTGGGAAGTTACCAAGCCGGTTTCATCGACAACGGACCAGATCTTCACCGTCCGGCAAATCTTCCAGAAATGCCTTGAATACCAGGTCCCAACGCATCACCTGTTCATCGACTTCGAGGCGATATACGATAGTAACGACCGCGCAGAGCTATGGAGAATCATGGACGAAAACGGCTTTCCTGGGAAGCTGACTAGACTGATTAAAGAACGAAAGACGGTGTGTAAAACTGCGATTTTCACAAAATCCGGTCAATTTGTGTGCTCTGTGGACGAAATGGACATTATCGCCAGAACATTTGGAACGGTGGCAGAGCTGTACACCCGCCTGAAACGCGAAGCAAAGGTCGGACTGGTGGTGAATGCCACAAAAACAAAGTACGTGCTGGTAGGCGGAACCGAAAACGACCGGATCCGTCTGGGTAGTAATGTTACGATAGACAGGGATACTTTCGAAGTGGTGGAGGAATTCGTCTACCTCTGATCCTCACTGACGGCTGACAACAACGTGAGCCGTGAAATTCGGGCTCCAGAAGAAACTGCGGTCGAAAAAGGTTCACCCACGCACCAAATGCACCATGTACAAAACGCTAATAATACCGGTGGTCCTCTACGGGCACGAGACATGGACCATGCACGAGGAGGAGTTTTCGAGCGACGCGTGCTAAGGACGATCTTCGGCGATGTGCAGGAGAACGGTGTGTGACGGAGAAGCATGAACCACGAGCTCGCTGCACTTTACGGCGAACCCAGCATCCAGAAGGTGACCAAAGCCGGAAGGATACGGTGGGCAGTGCATGTTGCAAGAATGCCGGACAACAACCCTGCAAAGCTGGTGTTTGCAACGGATCCGGTTGGCGCAAGAAGGCGTGGAGCGCAGAGAGCACGATGGGCGGACCAGGTGGAGCGTGACCTGGCGAGTATTATGGGCGAGACCGAGGATGGAGAGCGGCAGCCACAAACCGAGTATTGTGGCGTATTATTGTTGATTATGTCTTGTCTTAAATGTGATGTTGAACAAATAAATACATGTATGGTTTCTCGTAAAAACGCAAAAAACAAACTCATTAAACTTATTTTTGACTGTTTAAATTAATTTTTAAAAGTATTACAAAACAGTCAGCTATGGAATTTGGCCATCTATGAAAGAGTTGTTTATTTTGTTAAAATAAACAGCTTTGCCGAAGACACGAAGTCTCTACGATGTAAAACTGAAAAATTGGATTGTGGCGCCACCTATGCGGATAAATTGCGAACTACTAAATTCTTGGCAATTAATTCCTCTGATCACTACAAAAACATTACCGAAGACACCGAAGAAATTTGCCGGAAATGCTTCGCTTCGGAGTTATTAATTTTGCCCCACTAGATTGCGATCCTGGCCCTCAGTGCACTGTTTAGGGACCCAAATAAATTGTAAATGGAGGAGGCTGCAATCGAACCCATTGCGAGGGAATTGGGATGCCGTCTATGTGGATGCAGGGGTTTCAAGGATGCTCCAGGTGATTTCAGGAACGTTGCAAGGAATTTCAGGGGCACTCTAGAGATTTCAAAGGGGTTTCAGAAGCGTTCATGGAGGTTTCTGGTGGGGGCAGGAGGGTTAAGAGGCGCTAAGGGGCAATTCAGAGGCTGGTGGCCTTAAAGAAGTTGCAGGAGATTTAAGGGGCATCAAAGGTGTTTCAGAATTGTTCCAGGAGATTTAGAAGGGTTTCAGAGACATTCCAGGAGAAGGGTTCCTGGGGATTTCAGATACGTTTCTGGGTCTTAGATGTGTTCAGGGGCGTAACAGGATTTTCCTTAGTAATTCAAGGGAATTACGAGGGGTTTTATTTGGTTTCAGAAGCATTACGGTAGTATAAGGGATATTCCAGAGGGTTCCAGAGGCGTTCCAGAGAGTTCCAGAGGCGATCCAGGGGCATTCAGGAGATTTCAGCAGTTTTTAAGGAGCTTTAGGGGCGTTTAAGATTATGAGCTTTCATGGTGCTTCAGCGGTGCACAAGGGCGTTTCAGGATGACACTGTTGGGTTTCAGGGGCGTTCCGGGGATTTTCAAGAGATATCGGGAGCGTTTTAGGATATTTCAGCGGCGTTTCTGATGTTTCAGCGGCGGTCAAAGGTGTTAAAGGACGTTCAGGGGGTTTCAAGGGCAGAGGTTTTTGATAAATTTCAGGGACATTTCAGGATTATTTCTGTGGAATTCAAGGGAGTTCCAAGGGTTTTAAAGAAGGAAGTTTCAGGGGAATTCCAGGGGGATTAAGAGTGTTTCCGTGGGTTTCATGGCATTCCAGTAGTGTTTTTGGGGTGTTCTAGGAGTTTTCAAGTACTTTCAGTGACCTTTAGGGAGGGGGTGATTTTAATGACGTTCTAGGTGTTTCAGGGTGTTCCTGGAAATTTCCGAGTATTCCATAGGGTTTCAGGAATTTTCAAGGCGTTTCAGAAGGATTCCATGAGATTTCAGTGGCGTTCTAGGAGTTTTAGGATTGTTCCAGCGGCTTTCGTGGGAGTTTCAGTGTGCTCCAGTGCGTTCCTGGGACTTTTAAGGCTGGAACCCCATGTTCCAGGCGTTTCAGGGGTTCAAGGGTGTTTCTGCGGGCTTCATAAGTGCTCCGGGATTTTCAAGGAGTATCTGGGGATTTTAAGGTATTTCAGGGATGTTCCAGGGCTGTTCCTGTGGATTTCAGGAGGTGGATCGGGGATGTTTTAGAGGGTTTGAGAGCGTTCCAGGAATCTTCCAGGTGATCTCAGGGTGTTTCGGATGGGTCAGGGGTTTCAAGCGCTTTCAGATGAGTTCCAGGGGCGTTACAGAAGGTTTCAGCCGGGTACAGAAGGTTCTGATTCTGGGAGATTTCAAGGGCGTTCCATAAATGCTCTAGGGGTCTCAGGGAGTTGCACAGGCATTAAGGAAATGGTAATTATAGAACGAAGCCATACCTTGACATTTCAAAAGCACAAATCTGAAGAACTAAGTATCGCACTGAGCTGAAAAGTTGATCGATTGGTCTCCCGCTGGTGGGGGTGCCGACCCAACCTTTTATAACAGCAAATAGTAGTTCTATCTTTCCTCTTTTTAACAACGTTTCGTTTTGAGGGAGTTTTAGAAGAAACTTTCGAGTTATAACAATTCAAATGCGCCAACAATTGACCAAAATCAAGAGGTCCGCAAAAATTGTTGTGGCTCTAACTAACCTGGAGTCCATCAATTTGAGTAACCAAATGCATTTTCCTTAATGTTATGGCAAGGACTTTCAGGAAATCGCCACCTTAAATATTTTTAAAGACAAGGTATAAATATAGTGGCACAGTCTCAGCGAAAGTTATTCTCTGATAAATCGCACCCCTGACAAAAACACCAACGCTGTGTCGAAGTTTCGATGATCAACCTCACCAAAATCCACGATATCCAAACACACACCTCATTGATACCGATTGGCTGTCTAGCTGGGATGGGAGCAAATACTATATGGAACCGCACTTGGAAGCTGCCTATGCATCGCATACGTACCTACTGTGACTGTTGCGCTAGATAAATCTAACTTCACATCTCTCGAGGGGGTACCCCTTGGACCATAGACAGTTCCTGCTGGGATTTAAAGTTCACACCACACCCAATCATCGCGTCGCGTCGGTCGTTGCTTTGCGCGCGATACATGCTGCAGCTGGATTCCACCTACTTCATGTAGGCTATATTTACAACATTCATCCTACGGCAAAGGCTGTGATTCCATTTCCAGAGGGCAAAACTGTCACGTGTAGCGTGTTTGCAACTTTTTTCGGGGTCAGCTTGAAAAAAAAACAGGGCGTTTTGTTGCTCGATGTGACATGCAAAAAGTTATATGGTATGCACTTACATTAGATGATACACTAGTTGGTTTAGATTACATATGGGGTTTGGCCTTAATTACACTAGTTTACAGCATTTTTGAACTCGGTAAGCTGATGATCATTTTTGGTGTAGAATCATGCCCTGAGTTCGAAAACGCGAAAGAAAAAAATTACAGTAGAGCGGAAATTTTTTCGACTTTCCATACAAAGTTGATGATTTGAAATCGATTTTTGTTCTATTTTTATGCAAAGTCGCTCACTTCAAACATCTCATTCTCCGTAATCAATGCTCCGATGGAGCTGAAATTTTTACTGTAACTCGCCTACATATGATATGTCAAATAAACGTCGAGAAAAAAAATTTAAGTTGGTTTTTCCTTATTGAAAAAAATACATTTCTTTAAAATTTTTTGGGAATTTAGCTAAAATTTAAGAAGATCGTCCCTAAAACTTGCCAATATCTTGAATTTCATCAATCTGACGGAAAACCTGTATTCAGATGATCGAATGGTATTGTATTTAGCTTTTATTTTATGGAAAAAGATTTAAAATTGGTTGAACAAAACGCAATATATTTGAATTTTTGTAAGTTATATATTTTGAAAAGTTGCAAAACTCGATATTGAGCTAAAACTCAAAAACTGTTCTACTTAAAAATTTTTGAAGGTCGGTTTCGAAATTAGCACTAAATTGTGCTTCAAAAATTGTGGTCGTTGACAGAAGTTCACGACTTTCGTTTTATTTTGTAAACTTGTGTTATTATTGATGCATGGTGTTATTTGCAATAATGTTGGAGGTTGCCAAGTTGAGGTCGTCCAGAAGTTGAAATTGATTCTAATGATATCTAACCAAATTACATTTTTCACAAATGAAGTTCAATTAATGAGTTGATTTTTTTAATAAAATTCCAATGATAGTTAGGATCGAAAACACGTTGAGCTTACAAACACACTTTACCCTTTTCCATCGAAATCGAACCGACTCTAATTGAAACCTTCCCAAAGGGTTGGCACTTCTCATCAAAGAATTCCACACAAGTCGCGATCTCCGCCAATGCCAATTCCTTCCCGGAGGAGAGAGAGATAACCGCCGCACTGTGCAGCCAGCCCCAGCGAGCATTCGTGGGCTTTAAATTAATTTGAATAGAAATCGCACACATCGTGTACGCGAGCGAGCCCTGACAGCGTTGACATTTGTATAAATCTAAACAGCAATAGCGCGACAACAACTGACGACCGGCGACGCGACATCTTGCCAAAGTTTACACAAGACCCGCGCGCAAGAGCTCGGTCAGATGGTTGGCCGATAGGGACGCCAGGCCGCTGTTTTCTGTGACAAAATACGCGACCAGCGGCGGCAAACGAATGGGGGGTGCCCTTCTAGCGTACTAACTATACATACTTTGGCTATTTATGGGGAATTCGGGGTGAAAGGTGCTTAGGCTCGATTTTGATCATAAGGGTGTTGTTTTCTAGTAAAAATATCAATAGTGAAGAGAAAAAAACACAACACAGCTTCCTCTGCCAATGACCGTTTCGCATGTGTATATCGTTTGACAGGCACGAAGATACTCTACGCCCTAAGAAGTCAAGTATATGTCCTTTACGGAAAATTCCTGGACCGACCGGGAATCAAACTTGCCCCCCCCCCCCAGCATAAGTTACTACCTTACCGGTCAGACTACGGCCTGAGTGACCTCTGCTGTACATAGTAGCCGTTTCCATTACACTCGGTCCATGACTGAGTGCCTCCAGTTCCCGCACTCTGCGAAAGGTTGACAGATCGTCCTTCACTTGATGGACTAACCTAGCTCGCTGCGCTCCACGTCTTCTTGTACCGGTCGGATGACTCTCGAGAACTATTTGAGTCGGGTTGCTATCCGACACTCTGATGACGTGACCCGCCCACCTTAGCCTCCCGATTTTCGCGGTGTGGACAATGGTTGGTTCTCTCAGTAGCTGGTGCAGTTCATGGTTCATTCGCCTTCTCCAATTCCCCTCTTCCATCTGCACTCCGCCGTAGATGGTACGCAGCACCTTCCATTCGAAAACTCCAAGGGCGCGTTGGTCCTCTGCACGTAGGGTCCATGTTTCGTGCCCATAGAGGACTACCGGTTCAATTAGCGTTTTGTAGATAGCTAACTTCATGTTACGGCGAACTTTGTTCGATCGTAGAGTTCTGCGGAGACCAAAGTAAGCTCGATGTCCTGCCATAATGCACCTTTGAATTTCTCTGCTGGTGTCGTTGTCAGCGGTAACCAGTGAGCCCATGTGTACGAATTTTTCAACCGCCTCGATTTCAACACCGTTGATAGAAATTTGGGGTGGCGGGCGCGGTAATTCATCCCTGGAGCCCATATTAATGACTAATCCGATTCACCTGCCTTCATTCTTTAGTCGAGTGTACGTTTCCGTATCATCAGCGAAACCAAACAGCTGAAGGGACTTCATGAAAATCGTTCCCTTCGTGTCTATCCCCGATCTCCTTATTACACCCTCTAGCTATAGAGCAATGTTGAACAGCAAGCACGAAAGACCATCATCTTGCCGTAACGTTCTACGAGATTCTAAGGGATTCGAGAGTGTCCCTGTACTCGAATTACACACATCACTCGATGCATCGTCGCTTGATCAATCCTATCAGTTTTTATGGGGATCCGTATTCGTGCATGATCTACCATAGCTGTTCTCCATCGATTGTATCAAACGCCAATTTGAAATCGATGAACAAGTGATGTGTGGGCGGGCACGTTGTATTCGCGACATTTCTGTAATGCCTGGCGGATGGCGAACAACAAATCCGTTGTAGCGAGTTCACCCATGAATCCAGCTGGTAAGCTGTTTTAATAATTGGGCCATTACTTATACTTTTATGTGTTGCTATTTACGTTACTTGTAAAATTTACCAAAACAAGTTTTAAAAAAGTGCAAGAAAACCGTAAAACATGAATACTCTGCAATGCCCCTACAATCATTCTAAACCTCCGACAAATATAACCAGTGCTGAAAATGTTATTTCGACATATCTAAATTCAACCACATCCAGATCATTTTAGAGATGATATTTACCATGAGTCCAGGAGTAAATGATGTTCAGCATGAGTCCATGAGTGGTCCATGAGTGGTCCGTGACATTTATCTTAAGTATTCGAAGAAGATCGGTTTTCCGTGACTTTCTTGTAGGGCTGGTCTTGCCGCACAAGTTTTTCATATACCATATTCTCAGGTTGAGCTTCTAATATGAGCTGGATGTGGTTAAATTTAGATATGTCAAAATTACATTTTCAGCACTAGCACCTCAGGAATCCCAAAATCCCCTGAAACATTCCGAAATGCCATCGGAAACCCCACGAAACCCTCTCGGAACCTGAAACCTGGACCTGAAGCACTCCCATACTCCTGAAACAAACCTGTGCGCTGACTAAATCTTCCTCGGTGATGGCATGAGGGCCATTTTTGGCCAGCGGTAGCGTCATCAGCTTTATACGCCGGTAGCAACTCTCGGCAGCGTGAATCGGCACGACCGGAACTTGACTATGAAGTCAACTTTGGCAAAGCAAAGAAGTTGTCCGTACGCTCTAGAACATGGTTTCCCAACCTTCGTTTCGCGACCCCCCAGCTGCTGACAAGCACGCTGCGATTGTTCTACGAAAAGAGGGGTGACAACAGACTGGGGGGTCGCGAGAGCCAAGGTTGGGAAGCGATGCTCTAGAATTTCTGGTCTGAGCTTTTCATGACCATAAATGACACACACATAACGTTTGAATATCCTTTTTAATTCCAATTTGAATCCGTAACTGCTGCCAGTTATAAGACCTATTACACTAAAGCCTCTTTTTATGCATGTTATTTTCATGCACTTTCAATTTAAGCACCTTTTTTATGCCCTGCATAAAAAGAGGGTAAGCTTTCCAGAACCAATATAGTGCATGAGAAAGTTTAATAATGATTGTAACTATTGTAACGGTGGCCAGGGGGTGTTAATAGGTGAGAGCAAAGGGAGGTTGAAGGGGCATTTCAGGGGTCCCAAGGGGTTTAGAGGGGTACCTGGAGATCTCAGGAGGGTTTTCGGGGGTCTGAGGGGGTTTTTCGAAAGCATTGTAGAGTTTCAGAGTATTTTCAAAGGGTTCTGCAGGTATTACAGGTACCTCAAGGTCAGGCTTGGAAAGCGTCAGTGTCAACACGAGTCGTCACGTGATTTTTTACAGAAGTGCCTCTTTCAATGTTTTCGGTCATGATGGAGCGTGGCATGATTGTAAACAAGGCAATTACTGGATTTTGTTATTGTTTGAATCCTTTTAATCATGAATATATGTCCTCTTTATCTATTAAATACAACGAATAGCCTAATTTTGCTTGAATCAGGTGAAAATTTTAATTTCAAAAAGATATGAAAGTTTTCGTCATGAAGCTTGATTATTGCGAAATGACATGACGAAGTGCGCGAGTACTCGTTTGTTTCATTTAGTGACGATGAAAAAGCCTACTTAGTCATCGTAATGGGATGGTCACGACCAATAGCAGTACTACTCAAGGTCACACGTGCGTTATTTGGGTTCCTAGTGAATCTTAAGGGTGTTTCGTAGGCATTTCAGGAAGTCTCCGGGCATTTAAGGCTAGTTTCAGAGGCGTTGTGGAGGCATTTTTGACGGTTTTGGAGGGACTCAGGTACGTTACATAGGGTCTGAGGATATTTTCAGGGGAATTTCGGAGGCATTTCAGGAAGTTTCAGAGCATTTTCGGCGGGATTCAGAGGCGTTACAGCGGAGTATTTGGGGGTTTCGGAGGGTCGAAGGCGCGTTACGTGGGGTCCGAGGGGATTTTAGGGGGATTTCGGTGGCATTTTTGGAAGTTTCAGAGCATTTCCTGCGGGATTCAGAGGCGTTACGGGGGAGTATTCGGGGGTTTCGGAGGGTCTCAGGTGTGTTACATGGGGTCCAAGGGGGTTTTAGGGGGATTTTGGAGGCAGGATGCAGAGGAGTTACGGAAGCGTTTCGGGGGTTTCGGAGCGATGTATGTTACCTGGGGTCCTAGGGAATTGTAGAGGGATCTTTTCAAGAAGTTTCAGAGCATTTTCGCCGGGATTCAGAAGCGTTACACAGGCGTTTTCGGGGGGTTTCAGAGGCTCCCATGTGCGTTACATGGGGTCTGAGGGGATTTCAGGGGGATTTTGGAGACATCTTTTGAAACGTCCTGAAATGCCCTTTGATTTAAAGGAGTTCTTGAAACCTCCTGATACAAGCCAGACCGGAAATGCCTCGAAACATCACTGAAACCTCCTAAGGGGCTGTCCATAAACCACATGGTCATTTTTTTGGGCCTTTCAACCCCCCCCCCCCCGCGAGGTCATTAGTCCATACAAAATTTTTTATTGGTCCATACAAAATGGTCATTGGCCGAACCCCCCCCCTTGTGACCACGTGGTTTATGGACAGCCCCTAATCCTATTAAAACGCCCTTGAAATCACCATAATCAATTTGAAATATCTCTGATACCCCGTTTTTACACCTTGAAGAGGCTCCAGAAATCCCCTGAAATGCACCTGAAAACCCCTGAAATGCTATAAAACGTTCCTGAAATCTCTAGAAGCGCCCTTAGAATATGCCTGATACCCCCTGAAACTCTTTAAAATGACTCTGAAATGCCTTGAAACGTCCCTTAATCCCCCTGTAACGCCTTATGAGATCTCCTGAATTGCCCTTAACACCCCTTGAAATTTCCCTAAGACCCCCTTAATACTCGTAAAAACTTTAAGTATTTTAGGCAAAGTACGTTTAATTGGCAAATTGAGAGAGAAATTTGTGAAAAAATTACCACTTGTTTTGGTGGGATTCGAACCCACGACTCCGTTATCGCTAGTCCGGCGCACAAATTTATCTCTCAATTTGCCAATTAAACGTAGGATAATTCGCCAATTGTTGAACGGTTAGTACCGGAATTTTGGTTTTCGTTTGTTTTTCCGTGCATAATTCCACTTAAGTTGAAAAATATCCAGTGAACGTCTAGATCTACTTATCCCTTATACTGCCCATTGAATTTGTATTCCCTTAAATTCCATTTTCTAAGAGAAAATAGAACATTTGTATGAGTAGTCTGTAACCCAAATGTTGAACGCTTCCATAAGCTAGCTTATCCTAATGTTGGACGGTTCTCGCCAATTGTTGAACGGTTAAAGCTTTGTTCGTAATTGATGACGTATAACCCGACATCAACCTATCATTCATCTGTTTTTATTTTGGGCACCAAACCCAACATAGACCCAACAGTTATCCGATATGAGTCCAACAGTGGTCCAACATTTGATAAAATTTGACCCGGCTTTAACCCGACATCCGATATTTTTTCACTCTGGCGGAATTTTTCCGGGTTTTTCGTGTTTTGTGCCCAGCTAGTCCCAGCTAGTGACAATTCATTTAAATGACAAGGAATCGCTGATTTGAAGACAGCTCTGGTGGACTGAAATCGTTTTAAACATGATTAGATGCAAACATGGCTGAAAAGATTTGATTAGAAGCGAAAACGACAAAAGAAAAGTACGCCTTTGAAAGCCCCTGAAACACTCCTGGAAACCCATGGGATCTACTCAACCCCCAAGAACACTCATGGAACGTCCTTGAAATCCCTTGAAAATCCGTGGGTTGCTCCTGAACCCCCTGAAACGCCTTAAAATACTCCTGGAATCCCCTTAACACTCTGCATTCCTCTTGAACACTTCTGGAACGTCCTTGAAACCCATTGAAAACCACTGGAACCTTTCTGAAGCCCTCTGGAGCACCCCTGGAGCATCCCTGGAACGCCCTTGAAACCCCATGAAATGCACGGTTAGGTAAAGTGAAAAAAAAATCTGGCAGTCATGCTAACATCGTAGGTTATGCCAGTGTTCAACAATTGGATCATGGATGCATAATGATAGTGTGATAAGAAAAATATTTTTTTGCAAATTATATTACAATGAAAATATGATTTTAAACAATGTTAAACTGTTAAGGACATCCTTCCAGTTCTTGTAACTATGGTGTGACTTTGATATTTGTGGTCAATTTGCCCGCAAAGCTTATTTCGTAACAGCAATTTCTTAAAATTAATCTTAAGAATTGTGCAGTTTTCGTGTCATCAGCGGTACTAAATTTTCAATCAATATTTTTGACGTAAAATATGTATAACTAGCTGTCCCGGCAAACTTTGTCTTGCCGTCTTGTGGTGGTTTGACAATTGTTGATCTCAATATAGCACCGCACTCTAGATTGGTTTCATTTCGGTCGTGTTGATTTCCTTCTCAGCTCATGGAAAATCAGTACAGCATCAATTTTCTTACTTTTCTAGTTGATTTTCGTAACTTTTTGTACATATAAACACAGCCGCCATGAATACGAATCGAACCATGCAAGGGTCATCCTGATCTGTTCAGCCGTTCGTGAGTTTTGTTGCCTCAAAGGGATTTCAAACTCATTTTTATGTATATAGATTTAGTAACTTAATTAAAGCAATATCGTGACACACATGTATATGCACACCAAATTTTTTGAAATGCTTCCAGCACAAAAAAAAAATCAGCAAAACAAATTGCTGAATTTCAGCAACATTTTTGCTGAATTTCAGCCCAACTTTGCTGACCAAATGTCAAAATTGCTGGATGGTTCAGCAAGTTGGAAAATAATTGCTGATACTCAGTAAACTCGTATTGCTGAATGCAATCAGCACAAAAAAAATCAGCAAAGTTTGCTGAATAACAGCAAAAAAGATTTGCAGTGTGCATCTACATCATACGTTTACGTTGAGCAAAAATTACTTAAGTAAGATTTATTATAAAATTTTCAGAAACTGTTCAACATTTGGGTAGTGTTCAACAATTAGCGAATTACCCTACTTTGCCTAAAATACTTCAAGTATTTACGTCTGTTTCAGACATACTGGCTGACTGGTATAGCCGGAAAAAGGGCAATAAAATCATTGTCACCTTAATACTATTTTCTTCTTCTTCTTCTTCTTCTTCTTCTTCTTCTTCTTCTTCTTCTTCTTCTTCTTCTTCTTCTTCTTCTTCTTCTTCTTCTTCTTTATGGCTCTTCGTTTCTACTGGAACTCGGTACATTGTGAGTCAAGGGAGTCGAGAAAATATCCCCGACCGGTACGGAAACCGAACCCGCCGTCTCCGGATTGGCGCTCCATAGCCTTAACCACTAGGCTAACTGGAGGCCCTGAATACCCCTTTATAAAGGTGTAGTGATCAGCCCGACGCCAACACCTACAAAACCTGATAGAAGGCTCCTCAATAGGCCGTCCCTTATTTTGCAAAAATTAGAAATGTTAAAAGTTCGTTAGTGGAAAACGATCGTTTTAGCTAAGAAATGATCGTGTCAAAATTTGAAGTCCGTATCTCAAGGCTAAGTGGTCCCTCAAGGGGCCTAAAGTTGTCAAAAATTGTATGGGACCAAAAAAACATGACATTTTTTTCGCCAAAAAAAATACGCTATTCCACTAAAACCGGTGATTTTAGGACCCTAAAGGGCCAAAAATGTGCTTAGATTTACGCTATCTCTACTCGTTTCCAAGATATTGACAAAAAACTACTGAAAAATCAGCATTTTGACCATTTTTTTAGATTCTGAAGGAAACTTATCCTATTTTTTTTTCAATAACTCAAACACGAGTAGTGATATTTACTTCAATGACTTTGAAGGGCAATTAAGAAGCGATTTTGATACAGTTTTTGTTGTTTTATTAGAAGCTTCAGAAGCTGTCGAATTTGATAATAAGGTAGCACAATTTAGGCTTAGGAATCCCAGAAAGATTTCCAGAAGGAATCTCCAAAGAAACTCCAAGAGAAATCCCCGAAGGAATTCTAGGAGGAACCTTGAAGAGACTGCAGGAAAAATCCATGAAGAAACGTTTAGAGCATAGCTTCCCAACCTTCGTTTCGCGACCCCCCAACCGCTTGCAGGCACGCTTCAATTGTTTTACGAAAAGCGCAGTGAGGACAGACTGGGGGGTCGCGAAAGCCAAGGTTGGGAACCGTGGGTTTAGAGGAAACTCTGAAAGAAATGGTGAAGAAATCCCTGAAGAAACTCCTGGACTAAACTCTGCAGAAACTGTTGTATGGAACCCTGAAGAAACCTCTGCTGGAATCCCTGACAGTTGAAGAATCTCTCTTAGAGAATTCCAGCATGAATCCCCAAAGAAATTCCAGAGAAAATTTCCAAAGCAATTCGAGGAGGAATCCTCGAAGGGTTTCCAAGAGGAGTCTTCGGAGGAATTCCAGGAAGAAGCACTAAAGAAATTCTAGGAGAAATCCCCGAGGGAAGATCACGAGGAATTCCCGAAAGAATTTCAACAAATATCCACAAAGGAATTTCAGCGGGGATTCCCAAAAAAAAGGTTGAGGAGGATTCTGTGAAGGATTTCCAGGAGGAAAGACCGAAATAATACCAGGAGGAATCTCTGAAAAAACTCGTGAAGGAATCCTTGAAGGAATTCCTGGACATGCAGGAACTACTGTACGAAACTCTCAAAGAACTTTTTCTGGAATTCCTGGTGGTTGGAGAATCTTTCTTAGAGAATTCCAGCAGGAATCCCCAAAAGATTTCCAGCTGCAATTTCCAAAGCAATCCGAGGAGGAATCCTTTAAGGATTTCCAGAAGAAATCACCGCAGGATACCCAGGAGGGATCCTCGTAGGAATTCCAGGAGGAATCCCCAAAAAAAATTCAGCAGAAATCTCCGAAAGAATTCCAGCGTTAATTTCCAAAGAAATTTAAGGATGAATCCTCGAAGATTTCCAGAAGGAACCATCGAAGAATATCTGGAAGGAATTCCCAAAGGAATTTCAGGAGTAATCTCCGATGGGATTTAAAGATGAATTCTCCCTGAAGGATTTTCAGGGAGAACCTCCGAAGGATTCTTAAGAGTGAACATCGAAGGAATTCCAGGAGGAATTTCCGAAAAATTCCAAGAGAAAACCCTAAAAAATCACGAAGAAATCCTAAAGGAATTCCAACAGGAACCTCCGACGGAGTTCCAGGAGGAATACCCGAAGAAATTTCAGGAGGAATCCCCGAAGGAATTCCAGGTTAATTTCCCGGAGGAATCCCCAAAGGATTTCCAGGAGGAACATCCGAAAGAATTGCAGGAAGAATTCCCAAAGGCACTTCTGGAGGTATCTCTGATGCTGATGTAACTCCTAGAGGCACCCCTGAATATTCCTGGAAAATCCCCGAAATAAATCCAGGAGCGAGCCCTGGAATGACTCCTGGAACAATCCCTAAAGGAACCATCCTGAAGGAATTCCTGGAGGAATATAAGAAGGCTCTCTTGGACTTAACTCGTGAATTAACTTTTATGAATCCTTAAAGAAACTACTAAGGAATCCTTGAATGCTCCTGGATCCTCATGTAAGAATCTCTGTCGGAAATCCTAAAGATATCCCTGAAGGAACTCCTGGAGAGATCTCTGAATAAACTTCATGGAGCATCCTTGAAGAAATTCCAGGATGAATCTTTGAAGAAACCTCTGCACGAATCCATGGAACTCTTGGATAAATCTCTGAAGAAACTCCTGTACTAATCCCTGAAGGATTTTACAAAGGAACTTCAGAAGGATTGTCTAGAAAAACTCCTAAGCTTATCTCTACGGGACCTCCTGTAGGAAATCCTGAAAGAACTTCTGGAGTAATTCCTCATGGATCTCCTGGAGGCATCCCTGAATCCTTCTAAAAGAACTTCTGGAGGAACACCTGAGGGAGCTCCTGCTGGAATAGCTGAGGGAGCATCTGAAGGGATCCCTGATGGAACACCTGGAGGCATCTCTGAAGGAACTTCTGGAGCAATCCCTGGAAGAACTATTATGCGGCAGGAATTCTCCAAGGAACTGCTGAATTAATCCCTGGAGGAACTTCTAGAGAAATCTCTTAAATAACTCCTGGCATGCCGAAGGAACTCCAAGAGGAATCCCCAACGGAATTTCAGGAGGAATCTTTGCCCAAGCAACAATTTGAAGCCTTATTTGCTTCGGAGAGGTTCTGAGAACCACCAAGATGATTTTATTTTAGATTTATGATGATGTTTTTAACCTCTCGGAATCTAGAGGACTTAAAAATGTTTCTTGGGTGAATAAATTCCAGGAGGGGCCCAGAAGGAAACCCAAGGAGAAATTTTTGAAAGAATTCCTGGACGAATTTCAGGAGAGATCCTTCAAGAAAGGAATCTTAGAAGGATCATCTGTAGGAACCCTTGATGGAAATCCTGAAGGAACTTCTGGAGTGATCCCTGAAGGACATATTAAAGAAATTCTTGGAGAAATTTTTGAATCTACGTACCTGGTCAGACAGGTTTGTTGACATCTTGTGCAACCAACTCGAACTTACAGGATAGATGTAAAATTGAGTCATGTTTCCATTCAGAAATGTTTACTTACGTTGATGGCTTACGTCACGTGTAAATTCCCAATTTTTAAAGTGTGTATGTAATATGGGTATATTTGTCATGGAGAAGAAGTCTGGAGTCCAAAATTAACGACCAGAATGTACAAGATGACGGTCTAAAATCCAATATGGTGGCCACGGTGCTCCATATACCGTTATTATAAAATATAATATACCATCAAAACCTGAAACGCCATTCTCTTCATTTATCTATCCTACCCCTCTGGACAAATTTTGAAAAACATCGTTGGGCGAAATTTTGTGTTAGGCCCTTTTAAAAAGCATAACCTCTCAAAAAATCGTGTTTTCTATAGAATAACACGACATTTGATAACAGAATCATGAATTAAAGGTATCAATAACAAAAAATTACATGAATAATATTGAAACTCGATAGTATGCATCCATATAAATATCGGTGGACTGCATTTTCTATCAAAATTAGTCATTACGTCAATATACGGTAGGTGTTCTTGGGGCCTATAGAAAACAAACATTTCATCGGTATAACAAATTCACATAAAAGTATATTGTATTGTTATTCCATATGTCTATTAATGTTCATATTACTCTCAGTCAAGGCGATAGTATTCACATGCATAGCACCAACATTTCAAAAGGTCGTAACTGATCTACAATACAATATCTTCTCCTATAGCTGTAGATCGTATCTCATCTTTCCCAGGTCTCCAACAACCACTATCGGAAAGAATTGCATTTGCTCCGTCCAGTAGTGGTTGTACATTGCGTCGGAGAGATCAAGGTTTGGTTTCGGCAAGCAGTTTCGCCTTTCTGAATTGTTAGCACCGATATATTGAGAGCGTATACTCTCTATACAACAAATCTGCATTAACAACAATAGTCAAATATGGGCAACCATAAGTTAAACAAAAAGCAGTATGTTTGTGCGCCAAATATCATAAGGTATAAGAATAGAAAACCAAAATATCGAAGGGCTGAAAGCGAAAAAGTCGGCACAGGCAACATAAAGATCGGTCCAGAAAGTATGGACGCAGTAAGAAAATACTGGCATTTCATAACTATTGATGACTAGTTCTTTTTGAAAGCTACATCCTGTTGGTCAACCTATTTTCTCAGCATTTGTATGACGGTTTTTGCAATTCCAACAGTGTATTCCAAAATACATGAACTTTCAACGGAACATCATTGAAAAAATGTGCACAAACGATCTACAGAGTTTGAAAGGTCACTTTGGAAAAGATCAAAATATGGTGGGAATAAGTAAGAAAACTGTGCAACCAGCAATTATAAACCACGATGGGAATAACACGTTAAAGCATAGGCAAAAATTGGGTAAAAAATACAGATCCTGCTATCCCTCGTTTGGATAAACAAATAATGAAAAGTGTTTGAGCACAACAAAAAACCTTCTTACTAACACAGAGCGGGGTATGACCAAAAAAGTTACCATTTCGAATTCCAATGTTCATCGTGGCAACGAACGTTTGAATTTTCGATCCTATAGTAGGCGGAAACAGACAAAACGGAGCCCGAGACAAGAACCATCGATCAGGCCCAGACAACTGAAGACTAGGTGCGTCCATACTTTCTGGGGCAGTCTTTATAATCAAACATAATATGCTGAGTGAAAATTCTTCCTTCTTTCAAAATATGTAGATAAGACCTTTTGTCCCTACTAGTTTTACTTTTATCGCCCTATTGTCTTCAATTTTTTTCATTTGTACGATTTGTCTTCTCAACTTCAGCATTTCAGAAGGGCGTAACTGCTTTTTGATACGGCACTTTCTTCTATAGATGTAGATTGCATGTCACCCCTCTAATGTATGCCATCAAAAGAGGAGCATTCTTTTCGTCTCCATGCCACAGCTTTGAAAAAAGGTGTTGTTTTGGAAAGTTGTTATGCCCTTTTGAAATGCTGAGGCTGAGAAGACAAAACGTAGAAATGAAAAAAAAAAACAAAAGACAATATTGCGCGTTACACCGTAGATTAATAATGCAAAAATGTTCAAAATCGCTTATAGATCGTCGCCAGTACATCATATTGTATTCGTGTCTTCTACGATAAGTGCGGAAAATAGCTCAGGATTGACCGCGCAGAAGACATCGAAACGATTAAATGCAACTGCGCGCATCTATTTACATATTTGCACTACTTTGCGTGATATTTATTCTTGCAATGTATAATAGGTCGATAAAAGTAAAATTAGTAGGGACAAAGCTACATATTAAAAAAAAAAAAAAAAGGAGAGAGAGAATTTTCAAGCACCATATTATGTTCGAGTATTTGTTGCCTGTGCCGACTTTTTGTCTTTCAACCGTTTAATGTTTTTTCTCTATCCTTTTCACTTAAGCCGTTTGGCACACAGACATATTTCTTTTTGTTTAATTTGTGGTTGCCCATATTTGACTATTGTTGTTAATGCAGATTTGCTGTATAGAGAGTGTACGCTCTTAATAATTCGGTGCTAACATTTCAAAAAGGCGAAACTGCTTGCCGAACTTGCCGAAGCCAAACCTTTATCTCTCCGACGCAATGTACAACCAATACTGGACGGAGAAAATGCAATTCTTTCCGATAGTGGTTGTTGGAGACCTGGGAAAGATGAGATACGATCTACAGCTATAGGAGAAGATATTGTGTTGAAGATCAGTTACGACCTTTTGAAATGTTGGTGCTATGCATGTGAATACTATTGCCTTGACTGAGAGTAATATGAACATCAATAGACATATGGAATAACAATACAATATACTATTAGGTGAACTTGTTACACCGATGAAATGTTTGTTATCTATAGGCCCCAAGAACACCTAACGTATATTGACGTAATGACTAATTTTGATAGAAAATGCACTCCACCGATATTTATATGGATGCATACTATCAAATTTCAATATTATTCATGATAATTTTTGTTATTGATACCTTTAATTCATGATTCTGTTATGAAATGTGGTATTATTCTATAGAAAACTCGATTTTTTAGAGGTTAGGCCCTTTAAAAGGGCGTAACTCAAAATTTCGCCCAACGATGATTTTAAAAATTTGACCGGAGGTGTAGGATAGATAAATAAAGAGAATGGCGTTTCAGGTTTTGATTATATATTTCATTTTATAATAACGGTAAATGGAGCACCGTGGTGGCTTCAAATTCAATATAGCGGCTGTTCAATGGAGTTTTAGGCTCTAAAACCTTGCAATATGGGTATATTTGGTATGGAAAAGATGTCCGGAGTCCAAAAATGGCAACCAAATTTACCAAAGTGGCAGACTTAAATTAAAAATGGCGGCGCAAAATTCAAGATGGCGGAGTTTTTTTTTCAGAGTTTAAGACACAATCATCAAAAAACAAATAAACGGTATACTTTCTGGTGTAATGAAATGGATTTTTGATAAACGTATGAAAGTGCGAAAGTTTTGTTGAAATGGGTTTTGGAAGGCACGAGAAAGGCGCCACCGCAACTAGATGGATTAATTAGGGTGTTTTAAACTCAAGAACTGGCAAAAACTAGGTCATTCCAGAGGAGTTCGATTCAATGTAATATTTGATTCTGTACACGCAGAAAAATAAATTGTAAACACAATTAAATTCTAGTTCAAATCAACCGATTTTTGAGTTTACTATAGCGACAAACTGATTTCTAGTTTAAACTGAACTGTTCTGTTGTTTGATAACACAAATATTTTCATTTGTCGGATTTTTTGACAGTTTGTTAAAACAAACAGAGATATGGTATTTTCAACATGAAATAATGGATTGATTCAAACGACTGCACTTTTGCCACTAACAAACCCGGAATGTGATTGTGTTGCTGACGGCAGCAACTGCGGCAGCTCGGAAATCTATTTTTAGACTGTCGGTAAGCGGATGGGGAGGAGAACGACTAAAAAAGACAAAAAAGGCGAAACCCATTAACTTTTTGTGGATCCTTTCGTGAGTACCTGCGCGTTATCCATCACTGCCAAAGCTGCACTTGGAAGATGGCGTGATGGATTTGCTACACCTTCTTCGTTGTGGCGATGTTGGGGTAAGCATTTTATAGATGTCTTCTTCTTCTTTCTGGCTCTACGTCCCCACTGGGACTTGGCCTGCCTCGCTTCAACTTAGTGTTCTTTGAGCATTTCCATAGTTATTAATTGAAGGGCTTCCTTTGCCTGCCATTGCATGAATTTGTATATTGTGTGGCAAGTACAATGATACACTATGCCCAGGGAGTCAAGAAAATTTTCCCGACCGGAACGGGAATCGAACCCGCCGTCTCCGGATTGGCGATCCATAGCCTTAACCACTAGACTAACTGGAGACCCTACATTTTATATATATTTTTATAGATGTGTGAGTGCTTTCCGACCATTTTTATGGTTTTTATTTTGTTGAAACAAATGAAATTTTTGACATTATATGAAATGATGGTACATAATCGGTTGTTTTTATCGATAAACTCTAAATGAAAACAATTAAATATAACTTTGGAATAAGTACATTCTCAGTTTGAAAATCAACCATGCGTTTTATTGTTTTGAACAAGCGCCAATTTTCTGCGTGTAGCTAACAGAAATATTACATGTACACATAACTCTAATTGTTGTCCAACTAGGGTCCCCTGAAGTTAAGGCCAGACTTCAGTCAGTCCAACAAAAAATCTTGGAAACTTTAAACTTCGAACCGATAGCAACTCCGACAATCATTTAGCAACTAGACATGCAAACTTCCATTGAAATACTTAGTTAATGAGAAAGGCTTGAGGGTGCAAATCGTACTTGGTTTTTTTTTACCCGTAAAATCCTTACTGATTGTTATGACAATGAACTGCGGGTAGTAGCGTAAGTGCACCGTAAAATAATTTTAGAACTCTCAAAGCTGAAAAGTGCATTTCAACCGACTTTCCCTGCCGGCAACAGAAATAGAAATAGCCCTCTGCAAGGTGTTGTCACGGGGCCACGGACTTTTGCTAGGGACTGCTGGTGCGAGACTTTCTTCTGCCTGGTCCAACCATCATCATCATCATCGTTGTCGCAGCTAGGCAGGGCAGCCAGCCGGCGCAGCGTTGCTGGGTGATCTTTCGGTGTAACCTTTGGAATTAAGCACGCGGCCACAGTCACACTTGGTTTGTACCTATGTATATGGTGCATCTGCAGACGCAGGAGAGCCAGGGGGAATGTAAAAGCCCAGGACAATTTCGCGATCAGTTAAGTGGAATCTTGTCTTCCTGTTGAATGTGGCGTGGTCCCTCTAGGACCAGGCTGGGTTCTGTTGGCGGCCGCAGAGGTTTACGCGAATGGAGAAAAATCGCGCTTAATTTAATCAACGCTGTACTTGTATTGCTTACGTAAGAATCGTCTTCCCTTTGCGGCAGGGGCTCTCAATCAACGCTTGGGGTAGCGTAGATGTATGGCAACCTTGAAGGAACGATCGGGTCGACAGGATCCCAGGGTGGGCGGTAATTCTGCAGCATGGAACGCGGCAGTACGTGAAAACTCTGCCTTCATGGAGCGAAGTGCGAGAGAATAGAACTACGGCGCCGTTTTCAGAATCATTTCAGAGGGCTTCCAGGAACCTTAAAGGTCGTTTCAAGAGTTTTCGGGGTGTTTCAAGGCGTTTCAGAGGGATTTCGGGGGTTCCAGGAGCCCTTTAAGGACGTTTCAGGGGCGTTTCGAGATATCAGAGCCGTTTCAGAGTTTCAGAGTTTCAGTGAGTTTCAGAGATTTTCATGACTAATTTTAGGGCGTTCCGAGCCGTTAAGGAGGCGTTTGACACCATTTGAGGGCGCTTTAAGAGGATTTCAAGGGCGGTTCAGGTAAACTTCAGGATCCTTTTAAAGACGTCTCAAGGGGTTCCAGAGGCGTTTCAATGAGATCACGAGGGATTCAAGGGCGTTCCCATGTATTTCAGGGAAGTTTTATATGTTTTCAGGAAGTTCCATAAAGCATAGAGGACAACTGGAAGAATCAGCGTTTTATACAGACCAAATTTTGTTTGCAAGTTTACGGAACCTAAGCTAGTAACGCAACAAATAATGCAAAGCAATCTTTCGCTCCACTCCAAAATTTGAGAGCCTCTGCCCTGCTCGGACTCCAGGTTCGAAAAGTGGCGCGCGAAAAGCGAAACTGGTAAAATGAGTAAACAGATGGCAGTGGACACGAACTTTGATAAGCGCGTATTTTGTTTATTAGAATCGCATGCTAATTAGGCGCCTCGGTAATTCCTGCGACTCAAATCGAACCAATGGTTTCCCTCGCGATGCGCGCTTCGAATTTCCCGGAATCGTTTCAAACTGGTCATCTTGGAAAAGGTTCGGTTGAGATTGATCCCACTACTGACTGAGGTCCGTCTGTCGCGGCCCGGTTCTCACATAGTTTGAAGGGAAAATTCAAAAATTTTCACTCGGGTAATCATCCAATTTGACACCCAATTAGCACTCTCTCCACGTGAAACCTTTTACTGCAATGTGGTGTGGTGCCCAGCCAGAGGCCATAAGGCAGACGGTAATTTAAATTTTTTCCATCAAATTTCTGTTCGCCCGCCGTTCCGCCTAGAACTGCATTAAACCCGCCTTCTGGAGTGGCCTTTCGGGCCGTTCGGTCTCTCAATCTTGTTAGCGAAATAACGTGTCTCTTTTCGGGGCAGCACGTCAGTCGTCATCGAGAGGGAAAACATCAGCTGAATTAAATGCACTGTCTCATCATCGCTGCATGCGAGCAGCAGTCCGTCAGAGGTCCATAAATTATTCCGCCGCCCCTGCTCAGTCCTTGTGCCCAGGTGTGCGAAACGTTTTGGCGGTGCGGGGAACATTTGTATGCTGGAAGAATATCTACTGATGCAATGCGCGTGCTTTCGAGCTTCGATTTCGCACCTCGTTATCGTGTCGGTAGTAACATTGGTAGAATATGCACACTGATGGGAATTTGAGATATTCTGATTGAAATTCGTACAGGAACACGTAGAGTGACTGGAAGGGATAGTGGCGTCAATGCTAAAATTTCAACAGTGATCACTGTCAACAGTGCTGAAATAGTTATTTATGTAACGAGTTGCAAAAAGTTGATTTTTTCAGCACGAGTCGTACATTTATCCAACGAGGCTTGCCGAGAGTTTGCGTTCCATACAAAATTTAATGCAATGATTTTTTTCATAATGCAACTCATTTGAGTTGCATTATGAACATTATTCAACTATTTTTTATTATGCAAAACATTTCAGTTGCATAATGAACCAGTTCGGAAAAATGGGCCATTATGGTACTAAAATGAGTGAGATAAAATATGAATTATGATACTGAATTGCATAAATGTCATTTCGACATATTTAAATTCAACCACATCCACCTCATTTTAGAAGCTCATGCTGAGAATATGGTATTTGAAAAACTTGTGTGGCTAAACCAGTACTACAAGAAAGTCGCGGAAACCCGATTTTTTAATACTTAAGGTAAATGTCACGGATTACCTTCGAAAAAATGCCAATTGATATTCACCATGAATATCAATTGGCATTTTTCGAAGGTAGTCCGTCACAATTATCTTAAACATTCGAAAATGATCGGTTTTCCGTAACTTTTTGGAGAGTTAGTCTAGCCACACAAGTTTTTCATATACTGTATTCTCAGGTTGAGCTTCTAAAATGAGGTGGATGTGGATGAATTTAGATATGTCAAAATGACTTTTTGAGCACTGAGGTCATATCTACAATAATAGATTTCTCTGCATCGATTTTCTCTCCATTCAATAATTTGGCCGGCAAATCATTTTCGATTGTTTTTTGTTGATGTAGATGCTAGCCCTAGTCGTACTTTATCGAAATGCACCGAGAGATAATCCAAACATTGTAAGCATTTTCCGGAATAATCCGAAGAAATCGATCATTGTAGATACGCCCGTATGACAACTAAGCGCGAGGTTTAAGGATTCAGGGAGAATCCTTCAAAAACTCCCAGGATTCTGGGATAGGGAGTCAACCCCACAACTCTGGTGGAATCTCTCCAAGGATTCTAGAGCAATTCCTTTCAGAATTTTGGAAGAGTCTCTACCAGGTATTTGCGTGAATCCCTTACAGGATTTTATGAGAATCTATCTCAGAACTCTGTAAGATTTTTTTTCTCTAGACTCTTGGGCAATCCGTTCCAGAACTCCGGAAGAATCCATCCACGAATTCTAAGGAGTCCCTCTCAGCATTCGAGAGAATCCCTCCGAGAATTCTGGAGTACTACCTATCACAATTCTGGGACAATCTATATCAAATTATGAACTAATTAAATAATAGTCGATGTTTGCGGCTGAAACATCCAAATAGAAGTTTCACTTAAGGCAAAACTGGAAGCATTCCCTCACTTGAATTTTTTAAAAATAACAAAGCAGTATTTTAAAATCGGTTTTCGTACACAGTTAGAGTGAATAATCAAGGTATCTCCAGAAATTTTTCCAGGTGGAAAATACTTTTCAGTTTTAAAGAAAACATTTTTGAATGAAATTCAAAAAAAACATGATTTTTGAAATATTGGTAAAAGTTTCACACCTGAAAAAAATCCAGGAGCTAGCTCGATCCTTCCTCTAACTGTGTATGAAAACCGATTTTGAAAATATTGCTTCGTTATTTATTAAAAAATCAAAAACCAAAACAAATGAGAAAATTCGTCAAGTTTCGCCTTAAGGCAACTGGACACATTTCCTCATTTTTTGTCATTTTAACCGGTTTTCGTATGAAGAACACCGAGGCAAGATAAAACAGCGGGTTAACATGATGTTTTCTAATGATGATAAATAGTTTGAACGCCATGACACATAGTTTTTGATTCAAACAATCTTTTAGCGAAAGATAAATTTTCAAATTATAATGAAATCTATTTCAAAACTTCGTGTTTCAACTTGCCCTGGCGTATCTTACATGTAGAGTATGGATAAAGGTATCTCCTGATTTTTTTCCTGTCGGGAAATGTTTTTCGTTTTTACAGAAACCATTTTTAAGCCAAATTTGTTTGGTTTGGTTAGCGGGTTCTTCTTATTCTCATCGGGGTACCGGAATTCATCCTTATTTTTGCGTATTCCGTGTAATTTTTGGTGATATTGCTGCTGCTGCTTGTGTGGGAGATGCAAATGGAAGTAAAAAAATTCGCTTTGAGAGTACCGGAATTAGTATAATTTGGTGAGTTTGTTTCTGTATTCTTTGGACTTGAACCTTGCACTTACAACACTCAAATTCACGTGACACCTTGGCCTGAGCTTGGGCCTGAGAGGACGTAGAGGTATCCACACCTTTCTTAGATGTCCAACTAGTCTTCCTTTCTCATTCCTCGGCTGTCGCAAGGACGTGACAATGCTAATATGTTTATTTGGCAAAAAATTGTATCACGAAAAAATAATGAAGCACTACAAATACAATTAAAATATAACATCTTGTAGTTAACACTACACTCTATTTTCTCTGGCAGGTCGCCTTTTGTTCGCAGCATTAGTTGCTTTCATGGCTTGAGTTTTGTCTAGGAATTTCTAATCCTAAGGGGGCATTCTGAATCAGATTTGGATGTGAGACATCTACACTTTGATGTCCCTGTTAGGGAAAGGTCTACACATCTCGCGCTTATTATCATTCGGGCGTATCTACAATGATCGATATCTCTTCATCGACTTTCTCTTTGGTTAATAACTTTTTTTTTATTTGTATTAACGAGATTTTTAGCCCTAGGCTAGTTCATCTCGGGACCCACGCTTTACTTCCCTTTCGAATGAAGAACCTACATTTGTGAGTTTGTCGGGAGTGGCATTCGATCCCAGGTCCTCGGCGTGATAGTCAAGTGTTCTAACCATCACACCAGGTCCGCTCCACGGGGGGTTAATAACTTGGCTGGCAAATCATTTTCGGTTCTTTTTGTTATTTTAGATGCTAGTCCTAGTCGTCCTTTACCAAAACACACCGAGAGATCATCCGAAAATTGGTCGTATTTTCCGGAATAATCCGAAGAAAAAATCGATGAAGGGAAATCGATCATTGTAGATACGCCTGTATGATACTAAACGCGAGACATGTCTTCCAGTTATCAATTGCCCGAAATTACCTAAATGTAGGCCATCAAAATGATATCACTGATTTCTCATAGTGCCGTATCACTTCAGAGCAGGGGCGTTTAATTTCGTTTCAATGAGACACTTTCATGCAACATTTGAATGAGTAACTTTATCTGTTTGACACACTATTCGAGTCTTTCTTTTCGATTCGGAAAACGTTCTCATTCACCGTAGCACTCGGTAGTCTCTCTTCGGGGTGGCGTTGCTTGTGCTTCACTCGGCAGAGCAATAGTTTCTCACTCTTGCGCGTTAGTCTCTCAATGGTTACAGGCGCCGGTTAATTGGATTTAAGCGGTCGAACTTGTGTTCCTTTTTCATAAAACATAATGATCATTCTATTGGCGTACACCACTATTTGAAAAATTGTTTTAAATAGTGTTTTTAGCACATTCAAAATTTTCAATGACCCACAATTGAAACGAAAATCCAAAGTGTTTCACATCAATTTTCAAACACACTTGTTTCAGTAGCAATAATGAACGAGCGTGTTGCAGTGTGAGTTATGAAGCATCGCAGCAGTCCCGTCGCATTGGAAACGATTTGCTACAGCTTTCGTGCGTCATGTTTTCCTTTCGAAATTGCACGTCCCTGCTTCAGAGCACTATAAATGTGCATTAAACTTGGGTAAAAGTTTACAAGTTAAAAACGTACGTATAACACAATAAATAAAACTTGTAATAGGGTATCGCGCTACTTGGGCGGTGGTTTTCTTCGTCTGTTATTATCGTCTGTTTTCCACTGTAACTCGGTCAATTTTGAACCGATTGACTTGAAATTTTGTACACGGGTAGATACTATACCTATCTCACCGCATTCCAAGAATTGTGTCAATTGGTTCAAGATTGACTGAGTTATAGTGGAAAACAGACGAATATAGAAGCCACCGCCCAAGTAGCGCGATTCCCTAATTGTCAAGTAATGTAAGAATTCCTTCGTGCAGGTGGAACTTATGCTGTTGCGCGACTGCGAAGAAATGTAGAGATGGCGTCTTCAACAAATCCTTTCAAGTATTTAAGAGCCTAAGAGCCGAAAGAACCTTTAGTTCAATATTACCACACTAGCTGGCGCTGATGTAATGTTGAAATATTCAGCAACTCCTCCAAATATATCTCCATAGTTTTTTCCTAGAATTCTTATCATGTTTCATCTTGTATCTCATTTGTACATTCTAATGGAATTCCTCCTGAACTGCCACTTACGATTCTTCCTGATATCCCATCAAGTATTCTTCTAAGAAGTCTTCCAGGTAGGGTAATTCATGTATTTTGGACAGGCTGAGGACAGCGTTGAAAAAATCGTCCCCTAGATTTCTTAGAAAGCAATTGATTATTTTGCAAAGTTACCAATACGCTTATAATATGATTGTGCTTTGCGTTCCTGGTGACAAAAACCTTAACGAAAGCATTTTAAGCTGAGAAAATCGCAATTTCCGATCGCCTGTTAGAATTGCATTTTGGACACCGAATATATGTTTTGGACACCCTCAGGTATATATAATTTGGACAGGGCAATTATCTCAATGTTTAGCCATGAATACTGCTAAATCATGGAAGTATCATAAATTAACAAATATTTTCTTACAAATAATCAAATTTCTCCGCTTAACAGGCATCTATTTTGATAACTATTACAGTTTTTGTTAAAATCGAGGAAATATCGCCAGACCCACAGAATACGCCTCCAAGTATGCAATCGCAGTGCATCCCCATGTAGTTCGTCAGATGACCAAAATATATTTACAGTAGAAAACTTGTAATGTATTTTGGACACCACCTATTTTATGCGTTCTAGATGAATGTTAAGAGTTTGGCTGCCCAATGCTTCTTTATTGAACAGTTTTCATTGCCATAAGGCATTTAAATTTCTTACAATTATTATTTCAACGATTTTGAGGTGAATATTGTATGTGACTGTGAAGTGTATGTCGTCTTGCATACCTGTGCATTTGAGGGGTTTTAGTGAAATAATTTACATTTTCGATAATTTTGAAGTAAATTCTTAATTATTAAGCGTATTTTCAACATAAGTCATCAGAATAGGGTCTATTTGATCCAATAATCGATATTGAGAAGTATCTACTTTTATTAGCTCTCCGGAACAAGGCATACATCGCCGTGCATGTCCAAATTATATACATGTCCAAATTATATTTTTTACCCTATCCCACCCGGGAATCCGTCATTGATTTCTCATGTGATTTCTTTTGGATTTTTGTTTAATGTCTTCTGGGTTTCGATGAAGGGTTCCTTCAGGGATTCACGTGATTTATTCAGACCTTCCTCCGAGATTTGTTCATCATTTTTTTAAGGATTGTTTTCCTGCATTTTACCCAGGATTCCTTTTAAGATGCATTCCGGAAATCCTCCATTGAACCGTCCCAGGGGTTTTTAGGACTTCCTCTTTGGACTACTTCAGGAATTCTGTCAGAGATTCCTGCAGAATTGTTATTTTTTAAGATCCGTTAGGAGTGCTTCCTAGGATTCTTCCATTGATTCCACCCGGGATTCCTTTAGAGATATTTTCCGTTATTCATCAGGTGATTCTTCCCGGAATTCTTTCATTCATTTCTCCGGTGAAATCTTTAGAGATTTTTCCCAATCTTCTTTGTTTGTTCTTTTACAGATTATCCCTGAGGTTGTATCAGGAATTCCTCCAGAAATAATCCCGGGCTTACATTCAGGGATTTCTCCCGAGAATAATTCTTGCACTCTACCTGGATTCCCAAATTTCTTCAGGGTTTCCCACAAGGATTCTATCGGGGAATCTTTGCTAGATATCTTCCACCACTTTCAATGCAAACCAGGAGTCTTTTTGGGATTCCTTCATGGATCCATCCCGGGTTTCCTTTAGAGATTCTTCCAGCACTCATTCTGGATTTCAGGGATTCTTTTAGATATTTCTCCGGGGTTACCTTCTGCTAGTCCTTCCAGGATGACTTCATTGATTTTGCCCCTCCTGAGATTTATTTAGGGATTGTTTCACAGATTTTTGCCCGTCCTTTTGGCATTTATCCCGGGATTCCTTCTTAGATTCCTTCATTGATTTTTTCCAAGCTTCGTTTAAGGGAATTCCTTCTGAATCCTTTCAGAGGATTCGTCTTGAGATTTTTTTTTAATGCTTACTTGAAGGATCCTTTCAATGATTTATTTTGGGATATCTCCAGCTTTTTTTTTAGAAATTCATTTCGCGATTCTTTCAAGAATTTCTCTTGAGATTTCTTCATAGACTTTCTGAAATTCTTATGGGATTCCTCCACATCCACAGATTTCTCCGGTGATTCCTACACTAATTTCTGATGGGATTCCTCCAAGAATCCCTTCCCTTCTGGGGTTTCTTCAGGAATTCCTCTCGGATTGTTTCAAAAATCTCTTCCTGGATGTTTCCAGGAATTCCTCCAGGAAATTCAAAGGATTTCCATTTAGGATTCATTCACAGACTAGCTGACCCGGGAAATGTTATACTGCCAGCTGCGCTTTTGACATGCACGTCCACATGAATTTCCCCGCGAAATTTCAAATTTCTCCGAGCAACTTCCGGCGAACTTTTTTTTATTGCTTTTTAGTAGGTACATGTTTGTTTTACATGTTGGAGCTAGACCTTTTTGTCTCTCGCCTACTCCGACCGAGGTATCGGCGGCGCGCCATACGCCGCTGTTTGTAACGCCTCCGATTTTCATTTATCGCGCCGGTGATCAGTGCACGAACAAAATTAAGTTTATATAAAGTTGAGATAAAAAAAATCTCACGATCATTATCATAAGAGTTCGATTACAATAATTGATTTCTCAACTCTTAGAACACACATTCACATCTCTCCAGAAGTTTTTTCAGAGATTCAGAAAAAAGAAGGATTCAGTGATGCCTCCAGGAGATCCACCTGGGATTCCTCCAGAAAATTATTCAGGGATACCTCTAGGATTTTTTTTTTCAGAAGATCTATCAGGAAGATCTCGACAGGAGTACCTTCAAAATTCTTTCAGGAGAATTCCTAGAGATACATGAGAGGTACATCTAGAAGATCCTTCAGGGATTGTAATAGGAGGTCCTTCAGAAATTAGCTTGAGAGTTCCTTCATGGATTCCTTCAGAAGTTCCTTCAGGAATTCCTACAGGAGTTTTTTTTTGGAACTAGTCCAGGAGTTACCTCAGAGATTCCTCTAGGAGATCCATACGAAATTCCTGGAATTTGTTAAAGAATCCTTCCTGAAATTCCTTCGGGGATTCCTCTTGGAATAACTTCGGGATGCCTCAAGAAAAAAAATCAGAGATTCTTTCAGGAGTTCTTTCAAGGATTGCTCCAGCAGTTCCTTCGGTGATCTCTCCAGGAGTTCGCTCAAGAATCTCTCTAATAGCTCCATGAGGATTCAAGGATTAGGAATTCCTTCAGAAGTTCCCTTTCCAGAAGTCCCTTTAAAGATTCTTTCAGGAGGATTCATAAATGCCACCTGGAGATCCATTAATAATCCCGTGAGAAGTTTCTTCAGGAATAAGACACCCTAAGAAATCAGTCTAGCAGTTCCTGCATGGATTGCTTCTGGATTACCATCGGAGATCCCTACTAACAAAAGTAGCTGCATACGAGCTTATACAGCAAACGAATTCGAGAGGAAGCTATTTTAAGCTCTTATCCAGCAAAAATGTTAGTTGGGATTCGTTCAGGAGTTTCAGGGATTCTTACAGATGTTTCTTCAGAGATGCCTCCTGAATTTCATCAGGGATTTCTACAAAAGTTCCTTCAGAAATCTCTACATAAGTTCTTTCAGAGGCGATCCAAGGATACCTCCAGGAGACTTCAGGGATTACCCCAGAAATTTATTCAGGGATTCCTATATAAGAGTTCCTTCCAAGATTCATTCAGAATTTCCTTAGGGGATTGCTCCAGAAGTTCCATCAGGAATTCTTCCAGAAGTTCTTCCAGGGGTTCTTTCAGATTGTGGATTGAGATTGGGATTTTTCAGGAAGACTCGCGGGTACCTTCAGAAGTTACGTCAGAGATTTCTCCAGAAGCTCATTCAGGAATTTCTAGAGGAGTTCCTTTTACGGAATATTGTAGGAGTCCCTTCAATAATTCCCTTAGGATTATAATAAGGCATATATCCAGGATATTCATGGAGTTTCTACAAGAATTCCTCTAAAATTTCCTTCTGGAATTCTTCCAGGAATTCTTTTGATGATATCTCTTAGAATTTCTTCGGAGATTCTTCTTGAAATTCGTTCAAAATCGCTTATTTCAGAGATGAGCCAGCCTAGGGCTGCAGATCTCTT
Source organism: Aedes albopictus (assembly GCF_035046485.1). Taxonomy (NCBI): domain Eukaryota; kingdom Metazoa; phylum Arthropoda; class Insecta; order Diptera; family Culicidae; genus Aedes; species Aedes albopictus. Next base: position 111,217,398 of record NC_085138.1, on the reverse strand, counting down.
TAAAAAAGATAATAATAATCTTTTAAAAATTCCTCATAGAATTCCTTCGGGATTTCCTACTTGAATTTCTTCGGTGATTTCTCTAAGAATTCCTGATATTTTGTCAAGGATCCCTCCTGGTTTTCCTTCGGGGATTCCTCTTGGAATTCCTCCGGGGATTCTTCCTAAAATTCTTCCGGAGTTTCTTGCTGGAATACCTTATGGGATTCCTCTGGTAATTCCTTCGAGGATTCCTCATGGAATTCTTTCGGAAATTCCTCCTAGTATTTCACACAGGGATTTCTCCTGAAATTCCTTCAGAGATTTCTTCTCGATATTTTTCGTGATTCCTCCTAGAAATCCTTTAGGTATTCCTTCTCGAACTTCTTTAGATATTCCCGCTGGAATTTCATCGGGGATTCCTCCTGGATTCATTTGAAAATTCGTGCAGTAATTCCCTTGGGATTCCTGCTTGAATTCATTTGGAAAATCCTCCTGCAATTTATTTCCAGGATTTCCATCTGAAATTCCTCGAAAACTTCAATAATTGGTATCTTCAGATTAAAAGCTCGGACTACAAATTCTAGAGCGTGATAACAACTTCTTTGCTTTTCCAATGTTCAAATTATGGTCAAATTTTATTCACGCCGATTCACGCCGCCGCCAAAAGCTGCCACCAGCGTGGCGCCGATGATGTCGCCGCCGTCGGTCAAAAAAGGCCCTCACTCCGCCGCCGAGTGAAATATAGTCGGCGCACAGGTCTAGTTGGAGCCCTGGAAAATAATTATTTGCTTCTATTAACTCGTTCCCGAGCCTAGACATACAAACAGCATTCGATTTGGGTTTCTATAGATTACACCAATATTCTTTTGGGGATTTCTGGCAGAATTGCTTTAGAGATTTCTTTAGAATTATTCTAGAGTTTTCTTGTGGAATTTTGTCAGGGATATCTTCTAGGCTTCCTTCTATGATTCTATGATTGGTATCAGGCTCCAAAAGAATTTTCATTGCCATCTCAGTATTACGAAGTTAACAAAAAAAAAACCTGTATGGCATAAGAAGGGTACTACTGTAATGGAAAACAGGGCATACAGCATTGGTAGCGATAAAACACCGCTGGCAAAACAAAGCACACCACAGCATCGTAGACACATTTTTTTGTGAAATCATTATGATTATGATTATCAGTTATGACCAATTTTGTGCAAATTAATAATCAAGACGGTCGAAAATCAACCAACATCTGGACAATTTCCACAAATTTGGTCAGAACTCAGGAACGGAGAAAAATCACATCTTGAAAATTTTACAGAATACAGCTTTCAATAATATATTTTTTGGGAATTTTTCCGGACTTCGAAAATAGTTTTTCCGACTTTCCAACCGATTATACCCAACAGTGAAATTTTTTTTTGGAAAACAATTTTTATTTTGTCTTTTTGCTTAAATTGAATAAATTTCCTTCAGAATTGTGGAAGTATCTTTTTGTATTCCGGGATAATTCATCTTAGGATTCTAGGTAATTCCTCTCAGGATTATGTATGAATCCCTGTCACGATCCTGCACTCTTAAAAAATTAGGAATTTACACGTGACGTAAACCATCAACGTACGTAAACATTTCATGACTGAATGGCAAATTTGACTCAATTTTACTTCCATCATGTAAGTACAAGTTGATTGCACAAAATGTCAACAAACCTATCTGATCAGGTAGGTAGAAACAGTTTTACATTTATCACTTGCCCTACAAGTCGGTGAAATGGCCGAGAGGTATAACCTGTGCCTCTCAATCAGCGGACCAGTTTTCGAATCCAGTTCATTATTTTACTTTCATATGTTTCATCTGTCGATTCAGTTTTAGTGATTGCTTGCTCGACTTTATTTGTGATAGAAGACTTAACTTTGTGTCAAACGGGCCGCTCCTTTTATGTGCACCCAAGTGAACTTAAATTTACATGATTTTTTCTAAGAGTGTGGGAAAACTCGTCTCAGAACTCTAGATAAATTCTCTCACAATTCTCTGGTTATTCTTTTTGGAATTGTGGAAGAATCCCTTAGGTTTTTGAGGGTCTCTATCTTAGTATCATGTAAAAATGTCTTTCCTTTTACGAATCTTGAAAAAATACCTTTTATGGCTTAGGGTATTATTTTTCTCAAGACTTTGGTTAAAAACAATGTAAAAACTTAAGCATTTCAAGAAAAAGCAAACGCACTTTTCTAACATTGAGTCCCACAGAAACCTTTGACAAATTGAGAGATAAATTTGTAAAAAAATTACCACTTTTTCTGGTGGGCTTCACGACTGCGAATCGCTAGTCCATCGCTTTAACCAACTAAGCCACGCACTTTGTCTGCGAATGCTTCAAATTTGTACGTCTATTTCAGACATATAGACTGACTGGTATGGCCGGGAAAGGGTAATAAATTAATTGTCTGATGCAATTCATTTCAGAATTCTATAAAAATTGCTCAAATTGTGATTTTTTTTTTTGAATTTAGCGGAAAACCCTTCCAATATTACGCGAGAATCCCACCCAGGATTTCGAAGTAATCTTTCCCAATATTCCGGTAGTATTATTCACTGGATTCTGAAGGAATTCGTTACAGCATTCTGGGGTTATTTGTGTCAGAAGTCTGTGCGAATCTTAATCTGGGGTGAAACTCTCACACTCTCACGATTCTAAGGAATCCCTGTGAGGTTTCTGGACCCCAGCTCCAGAATCGTTGACGCTGTCTGTAATACATAACTAGCCCGAGCAGAAGGGCATACCTTACAAATACCATACAAAGAGCAACCTGTGCTCTAATATCTCAAGTTGGTATTGCTATATTATTCTACGCAATGTTATGAGAACACCATAATAATAATTGGAGGTATTTGAGCAAAGTTAGGCATTGATGGAGTATTGTTGATTTAGCTGGGAAAATAACGGAAGAACAAGATTTGTTATTACATCATGGAGCTATCGAAAAATGTTCAATTTCATAGCAAGAAATGTTATTACTTTGTTATTTCATACCTTCTGGGTAACAAATAGAGCACTTGAAATTTATGGTATGCATTCATTATTGAAATAACAAGACTTGTTATTTTTCAGGTGTTATTTATACAAAATTATGGTATTCAGTTTTGTTATTTTGCCTCTTATGTCCACCTAATGAAGGGCATATCGAGGTATAATGTTATTTAAGAATAATACCTCGATATGTTATTTTGTTGCTATTCTTTTCTGCTCGGGAGTTCAGGGGGTAGAGTGTAAAAAAATCGAAGATTCAAAGTGAAGATTGACTCTAATTTTTTCATATGTGTTTCTCTGAAAATTCATGAAAATATCCTATTTATGGCAGCAGATGTACAATGAAACTTATGAACAAATGGAGCAGATAGTTAGGATTCTAATCACACTGTGCACAACTTTTGTAGCGTACAATCGTGAGTTATGGACCAGTTTGTTTCTCAATGAATTCAGTGACATAAAAATGAATGAGTAAGTGAGAAAATTCATTCACTCAAATGAGAGTTATTTCGATCCCTCAGTGTAAGATTTTCAAAATTCACGTTGATGGTTCTCATTGACAATGGAAATTTTAAGTTCTGGCTGGAAGTATCAAGAACACTCCATCTACTGACATTATTCTGGAGAAATTCAACTCAGAACTCAACTCACAGTCATAATAACTAGTAAATTACTCGCTAAATTCATTTTTTCCGTGTAACTTCAACTCTTTTCGCCATAATTTTCCCAGACATAATAATATTTCTTCCCAGTGCTAACCCTTTATTCCTCACCTTCACCCCTTTTGAGAAGGTGTCTAAAGCCCATCAGGAAGTCGTTGGTGATCCACCAGTCGGTAAACCGAGGCCCAACGCATCCATCGCCAACAGGAACCGCCGCGCCATGTGCCACAAGAATCAACATCAGATTATGTATTCATAACTCACAACCGTATTAATGCCGGGGCTTTTACCTACCGACTGCGACTTCGACGGTCGGACAAGAGACCGCGCTCATCTCAAGTCTCAACAGGTCTCAACCAGCCAGCTGCAGCATGCGCTGAATGTTTACGCTGCTCTTTTGCAGCCTCAATAAGAACAAAGAAGTCAAAGAAGCTTTCCCCGACGAACCACCCCCGCCGTTGAATTGCATCCCACCACCGCCACCACCGAGCTTCGTCGTAACAGTAATGTGATCCGATGCGCTTTTTAACAAATTATGCTGCTGCGAAATCCGAGATGATATCTTTTCTCGCCTTTTCGGTTCATTTCTCGCATTGGATAGTATTCTGTTTTTTTTTTATTTCGCAGGAACTCCTCACTTTGGGTTTCCCGAGGAGTTGAAAGTTACAAAAGAATAATGAGTTTTGATGCCAAATTAATGAACAGTACAGTGTATCAAACAATGGTCCATACAGCAATTTTTTGGTCAAAATAATTTTTCATTCAAATGTTTATAACTTTTTATACGTCAATCAAAAACGCTGAAATTGTGACCAATAATAAACCATATATTGAAGCTCCATTGGTAAAATTTTGAGCGAGATCGAATAAGTTTTCTGAAATTTATAGAACTTTAAGTAAAACTTATAAGATTTTTGAACACATTTACAAAACATCATATCTCAATATGTACTCGATGAAACTTTTTTAATCTTTTTTTACAGCTTATACCTAAGGCTTTCATATGCAGCTTCGTTTGAGGTTTTATATTCACTACCAAAATTATGAAAAATCTGTTGAGAGTATTATTTGGAAATTTATCATATTTTGATCAATAAAATTTCCAAGTGTTTTCAACTTTTTTGCATTTTCTTAAAAGAATATTTTTATACAGGACCTACTAAACTACATATGAAGAGTAGGTCCTATGCATTTTTCATTCATTTCAAATTTCACCAATGCAGCATTAATATATGGTTTATGATTGGTCAAAATTTCAGCGTTTTTGATTGACGTATAAAAAAGCTATAAACATTTGAATGAAAAAAAATATTTTGACCAAAAAATTGCTGTACGGACAATTGTTTGGTACACTGTATGTTACATGGTTGTATCGTCGTTTTATCGTATATTTGCTGGGTCGGATCACCAATCGTAGGTGATTTCCAGATCCACCCTCTTTCTTACTAACAAAATCACCTTCCTGAGACAACTGTTGAGTTGCAGAGGTATACTTGGAAGGGCAGCCGCAAACCGACTATTATGGCGTACTATTTATTGTTGATTATATGTTATCCTAATTGTGGTGTTATACGAATAAGTGTAATGTAGGTTCGTTTCCTTCCACGATTTGTTAGGACGTGGCCAATTTTGGTTACTTAGTTATTTCCTTCCATCCGGGTTGCCTTTGCGTTTGTGCGCGATTGTGTGAATTGTGTGGTGCTTCTTTTGTTGTCGTCGTTGATGGTGGCACTTCGCGGGAATTGTGCCTCGGATTTCTGCTTCCAGACAAGCACCAGCAGAGGTACCTACCTACAGAGATCACGTGCAAGGATACTTTGATACGCTATGAAATGTGCTAAAGGAGAGTGGGTTGGTTGGAGCAGGGTCGAAGGGGCAACGCATGGGGGATGACCTGACCTCTCCGATGACGGGGCAAATGAGTTTGTGCCACCCAGTGAGAGGTGCAATGCGTAATTTGTCTTCAGTTCTGAATGCGGGGCTCGGGTGCTAGTATGTGATCATGTTTTACAATGGATGGAATCCGATCGTGAACGCGTATTGTGAACTTGATTGATCATAGTATTACAACAAATTCCTTTTGAAGTATGCACTTCCTCTGTGTGGTTTAAGCTGCGTAAACGATGATCCGCTGCCGCCCCACTGTACTCGTACTTACCTTAATGATCAGGCTAAGGCCGGGGTGGCCTCTGATGTACATAGTAGCCGCCTCCATTCCACTCGGTCCATGGCTGTTTGTCTCCAGTTCCGCACTCTGCGTAGGGTCCGCAGATCGTCCTCCACTTGGTCGACCCACCTAGCTCGCTGCGCTCCACGTCTTCCTGTACCGGTCGGATGACTTTCGAGAACCATTTTAGTCGGGTTGCTATCCTACATCCTCATGACGTGACCCGTCCACCGTTGCCTCCCGATTTTCGCGGTGTGGACGATGGTTGGTTCTCTCAACAGCTGATGCAGCTCGTGGTTCATTCGCCTTCTCTAAGTCCCGCCTTCTCAGGGCAGCAGGGACGAAAGTCCTGGGGTTTACGCACTCCCCCCCCCGCTTGCGAGTCAGCCGCATAGTCGCCGGCTAAGAATAGGACTACTAACCCCAATTCAAGGTGTCAAGCGACCAATGCTGAGGAATGAGTGATCGAGGAGGTGAAAAAGATGCTCGATCTTTCACGGAGCCTGTGGAGTTCCTGGGCACCGCCCCCCCCCCCCACGGCAATCGTCATCAAGACGGAACAGTCCAAGTACTCGGACGTCTTGAAGACGTGTGAAACGACGCCAAGCTTGAGGGTCTTGGAGCCGACGTACGCAGTATTAGACGTACTCGTACGGGCGAGATGATCCTGGAGCTGAAGCGCCAGAAGGAGCACAAGGGCACCGCCTATAAGAGGCTGGCAGAAGAGGTCCTTGGTGAGGGTGTGCAGGTGAGGGCTCTGGCACATGAGGCGACTCTGAGGGTCAAGGACATTGACGAGATCACCGAAGTGGAAGAGCTCGTCACGGTACTGCGGCAACAGTGCGTTGTGCAGGTGGCCGCCGCAGCCGTTAAGCTACGGAGAGGGCCAGCAGGGACACAGATAGCTTTAGTTCAGCTACCTGTGGCGGATGTCAAAAAGTCCGTTTAAGTAGGGATAAAGGTGGGCTGGTGTGTATGTCTCCTGACATTCCACGAGCCACCAGAGGTTTGCTTCAGGTGTCTGGAACCAGGACACAAGTCGTGGAACTGCAAAGGCCTCGACAGGCGCAAACTGTGTAGGCGATGCGGCGCTGAAGGTCATAAGGCCCAAAGCTGCACGAGTCCGCCCATCTGCATGATCTGTACCGGGAAATCCTCGAAAAACAGACATTCGATGGGTGGTCCAAGATGCCCGGCTTTCAAGAAAACCGCAGTGAACAACAAATCACAGTGCAGGTAACGCAGCTGAACCTGAACCACTGTGATGCGGCTCAGCAACTGCTTTGTCAGGCGGTTTCTGAGTGGGAGACGGATATCGCCATCATATCGGACCCATACCGAGTACCCGCCGGCAACGGCAACTGGGTCGCGGATGGGGCCAGAAAAATGGCGGCGATATGGACGACGGGTAAATACCCCGTCCAGGAGTTGGTGTCTACTACCTATGAGGGCTTCGTGGTCGCCAAAGTGAACGGGGTCTTCTTCTGTAGCTGTTATGCGCCTCCGCGGTGGCCGATCGAGCGGTTCACGCAAATGCTGGACCGCTTAACGACCGTGCTAACAGGGCGAAGGCCGGTGGTAATAGCGGGTGACTTTAATGCCTGGGCTGTGGAATGGGGAAGCCGTTTCACGAACCAGCGGGGTCAGATCCTGCTAGAAACACTGGCCATCTTAGATGTCGACTTGGCTAACGTCGGTACCAAGAGTACCTATAGTCGAAACGGAGCGGAGTCAATTATTGGCGTGACCTTTTGTAGTCCTGGCCTAACAAGTAGTTTGAACTGGAGAGTAGATGATGGCTACACTCACAGCGACCACCTGGCGGTTCGCTACAGTATCGACTACAACAACAGCAGACAGCGGATAGAAGAAGAAGTGGCTAGGCCAAGACTAGGCCTCGCATGTGGAAGACATAATACTTCGACGAAGGGGTATATAGGCAGGGGTCCGCCGGGAGCGAAACTTACTCGGTTTAGACGGCGACGACCTGGTAGCGGTGCTCTCACGTGCGTGTGATGCGACCATGCCACCCTAGAAATGGGAGGCTACCGGCTTACTGGTGGACCGACGCGATTGCGGACCTGCGCCGCGCCTGCCTACGAGATGCAGCGAGCACGATCAGAGGAAGAGCGAAACGAACGGCGGGTGGTGTTCGCCGCTGCAAAAGCCGCGCTTAAGACCGAGATAAGAGCAAGCAATAAGGCCTGCTTTGAGGGTGTCTGTTAGAGTGCCAATGTGAACCCGTGGGGTGACGCCTACAGGATCGTTATGGCCAAGACGTGAGGTGTGATGGCTCCTACAGAGCAATCTCCAGAGATGTTGGAAGGGATCATCGGAGGGTTTTTTACGCGTCATGATTCTAGTCCTTCGCCTCCTTTCGTAGGACAGCCGGGGACTGGGGTTGGCGATAAGGAGAGGGTCACCGATGTGGAACTTGCGGGGATAGCTAAGTCCCTTAGCGTAGATAAGGCCCCAGGTCCGGACGGAGTTCCAAACCTGGCCTTAAAAGTAGCTATTGCAGAGGCTCCCGAGATGTTCAGGTCTGCTATGCAGAAATGCCTGGACGAGGGAGTTTTCCCAGAAGCTTAGAAGAGGCAGAGCCTGGTACTATTGCCAAAGGCGGGGAAACCACCCGGAGACCCGTCGGCATATAGACCTATATGCTTGATTGACACGGCGGGGAAGGTGCTCGAAAAGATCATCCTCAATATAATGTTGAGGTTCACCGAGGGTGTGAATGGTACGGCTTCCGGAAGGGAGCTCGACCAGACGCTATCCTGTAGTAGTGACTCTGGATGTAAGGAATGCGTTTAATAGCGCCAGCTGGTCTGCTAGTGCCGATGCGCTCTTGCGTCTGGGGATACCAGAGTAGCTGTACAAGATTCTCGTAAGTTACTTTCAGAATCGCGTACTAGTTTACGACACGGAGGTGGGTCGGAAGTGCTTTCACATAACCTCAGGAGTCCCGCTAGGTTCCATCCTGGGTTCAGTGTTATGGAATGTCATGTACGACGAGGTGTTGAGGTTAGAGTACCCAGTGGGAGTGGAGATTGTCGGATTTGCCGACGACATTACGCTCGAAGTCTACGGTGAAACGATCGAGGAGGTGAAGTTGACTACCGACCACTCGATAAAGGTTGTGGAGGCGTGGATGCGGTCCAGGAAACTGGAGCTGGATCACCACTAGACTGAGGTGACGGTTGTTAACAACCTGAAGTCGGAGCAGCAGACGGAGATCAGTGTAGGCGAGTGCACTATCCTGGCAAAGCACTCCGTCAAACACTTGGGCGTGATGATCGACGATAAGCTTACCTTCGGTAGCCATGTCGATTATGCCTGTAAAAGAGCCTCCACAGTTATTGCGGCACTGTCCCGGATGATGTCCAATAGCTCTGCGGTGTACGCCAGTAAGCGCAAGCTTCTGGCTAGTGTCGCTACGGCCATACTAAGGTATGGTGGCCTGGCGTGGGGCACTGCACTAAGTACCGAAAGCTACCGTGGTAAGCAGGAAAGTACTTATAGGCTAATGTGCCTGAGGGTTTCGAGCGCGTACCGCACCGTATCACACGACGAGCACTGCGTTGTCACTAGTATGGTGCCCATCGGCATCCTTATCAGGGAGGACATGGAGTGCTTCGAAATGCCCGGCACAAGAGACATACGCAGGACTGCCAGGATGGCCTCTATGGTCAAGCAGCGCGCGTGGGACAGTTCCACCAAAGGAAGGTGGACGCATAGGTTGATACCGAATGTAGGTAGTTGAATTAATAGGCGCCATGGGGAAGTAATATTCCTAAAGTCCTTTCGGGCTACGGTTGCATCTGACAGTCTCTATACTGTTTCGGTCATGCGGTTACTCCCGAATGTCCGGTTTGTGCTGGTTTGGAAGAAACGGCGGAATACGTTTTGTTCGTGTGTCCGCGTTTTTGCACAATGCATCACCGCATTCTTGCCACATGCGGGGAGGACACAACTCCGGACAATCTTGTCCAGAGGATGTGTAATGATGAGTTTCGCTGGAATTTGTAACCTTCGCTGCAGTTTACAAGCTGTATCTCATATCTCGGTTTATGTATTGCTAATATCCTGAGATAATATTGTATTTAAATGTAAATATTTACACAAGAATATTTTGGATTATATTAAATTAATTAAAACCAAATAAAAGAAAAATCGAATTTCGCTAAATCTACTTTGAGTTTTATGGCAACCGATTTTGATATAGACCATCACGCCGCTTTCCGAAAAAAAATGAATTAAATCGGAAAGGCTGGCAGCACGGCAAAAAGAGACGATGTGTCGTCAAGTGAGAGCTCTCTCAAAACGGTTCGCCAATTAGGAGCTAGGGCAATTCCGAAATTCGAAGATAGCTAGGTAGCACAGTTGGATGCGATAAACTGCTCGACTCTCTCCGGGTGGCGCCAAGACCAACACCAGCAAATATGGAATGCGGCCTTAGCTACGAAGAACGTGGGTTTTGGAATAGGATCATCCGATTGCTGTATGATTGTGGCTATTCATCCCGAATAGTTGGGCAAACCTATATAAGGCTGCCCTGGCCACATTGTAACCCACGGTTACAATTTCGTTCTATATTTATGTACACCACTGTGTTTTGGATCATTTTAATTTGTTTGTTTTTATATTTACTTTTTATTCGATATTTATTTAGTTAGAATGTAGGGAAATTATAACGCACATATGTATTGTATCGGTGAGGCATTTGACCCCCAAGCTCCCCAACCACATGGCACACAAAAAGCAGCAGCAGCAACAGCAGCAGAAACAATCGAGTGTGGTGTGTGGTGTTGTTTTGTTTTTGCAAGGAAGAGAAAGTTACGAGTCACGGTAAGCGATAGACGCGTTTTTATTCCGTCCGCGGTTTTGTGAGAAAAGTGCCGTTCCGATAGTGAATTTGTGCCACCGCGACGCGCGTTTGCTGGATGGTTGTCCCCAGCATCGTCGGGAGTGAACAATAAACTAATATTTAACTGTTCCCCGAAGCTTTTGCCGGCCCGTGATTCGGTAACAAGTGTAGTGCTAAAAGTGCTAGGGTGAGGACCACCGCCATTGCGTAGCGGTTCGCAAAGCGTCCAAAATCCCACCGTTCTCGCTACACGGGCTCAGCCAATAGAGCTTTGTCTCGCCCGTGTAGCTAATAGCCAAGGAGAACGAAGGCAGGACAGTACAAAGGGGCGTACTGCCTGCGGTAGTAAAACTGCGGTTTCTACCGGGACCTGCTACGGCGAGTAGCTTGTCCGGTGATTTATCACCACCGTCGCTAGGGGGGGTCCGATAAAGGAGTCAATCTCCTCCCCCTAGCTAATAGTCAATGACGGCTGCTTTGCAGCCTAAAAGTGCCCAAAGAAGAAAAGTGGAAGAAGAAAGAAGAAGAAGAAAAAGAGGCTCAGCATAGTCCGTGCGGGAGCAACGACGACCACCACCACCACTGCAGCAAGAGCCACAACGAGTGACGTCGATCAGTGCCTTGGGGGAAAACGGGGCAAAACACTCCTAAGGTCAGATTAGAATATAAGTATTTAAAATTGCAAAATTATTTATTTTCCCAATAAATTCCATCCGAAATCCAGAATTTAGTGGAGGTACCCTGCTTTAGGCCGCCCTGCCGGGTAACAGCGGGTAAGCACCAAAGGGTCTCTCCTTACAATTGGCGCCCAACGTAAATTTGACGAAAAATCTTCGATTTTTCTCACTGAGCGAGGGGTACTTCCACCAAAATTTGGATTTTGGGTGGAATAAACACAGTGGTGGGGATATTTTCCACAGTCGCGTGGTCGTTTAATTTATTATACATTGTTGTGTGTTGTCCTAAATCGGTTATTCGTCTCGTCTGCAGAACGAATTGGTGCATTTTGGGTCTCTTTGTTCTCAGGGCGGGATTTTTGATTCTTCTGGGCCGATTTGGGGTAACATTTGACGCAACCTGGTGACCGAGAACCATTTTGGAACCGTCAGTAAGCCGAAAACTGGTTCCTCACCGTATTTATACCTACGAAACAGTTGGTAAGTTTTAATTTCGTTCACATTTTGAAAATTTGCGTTGCTCATTCGTCAAAATGCCGATCGACATGTTGACGTTGGGGGAGTTTAACGTCGCCTACTTCCATTTGCGTGCCGATCACTTAGAACCTGACGAAATTGACTTCGAATTGAACTCCCGCGGTGTTGTTATCCCTCCTGGATCGGGTCAATCCAGTTCCGAAAAGCGTCGTCAACTGCGAGCGTTATTGGTCAGTGAGCAGGAATGCTCCGAGACCGCTACCCGCTCCTTTAAAGGGGATATTGACGCTGAATTGGAGCTTTGTCGTGGCAAATTTGAGTCCATGAAGGAGGATTTGGGGTACAGGTGTCCGAATAAGGAGGTTTACCGGAGCAGACTGCTCCATCTGGGTGCTCGGCTCCAAATCGTCAAAAACTATGTCGTGGGGGAGGCCAATGAGGCCTTTGTAGATTTGTTGAGCGATGTGGTAGCCCTCCATAACTACCACTTCGCGAATAGTTTGGTGCCTCCCCTCACGCCAACCGAGGAAGACAAAGAAGATGATGTGGAGGATTTGTTGACTCAAATTGCCGCGGGAAAGGATGTTTCACCGAAAGGAAACCAACTTCCCATCGTTGAAGCATCCTCCAATCAGGCGGTGGGCGAAGAAATTCGCGATGTCTTACTTGACATAAGGGCGGAGATAAAAAGGACGCAAGAGCAAATCAATCAAAGCGAAACTAGAACTGCATCCAGAGTGGATTCACTTGAAGATGTAGTCAGAAAACTAGGTAGCGGCCTTGCGTCCATTGGTACGATTGCATCCGGACTACAGAAAACTAATCGTGAAGTGCAAACACTTCGCGAGAAGATTTCTGAGTTACAGGACATCGTCAGCAAAATTATTCCTAACGTAAACTCCCCGAGTTTGCCGGTAGATACGCAAGATCTTCGATTGCAACAAAGTCCCGATCTACCGGATTTGCCTGATTTTGATCAGCAAGCGTTAGAAGGTTTGGGTACTCCGGAGAACCTGCAGAAGCAAACTTCTAGCAAGAACTTTGGACTATCCAATCAACCATTTCAAAGACGTTTTGACTCCTGTAATGCGGACAATTCCAAAAGTTTTGAGAATCTCAGACCTTCGCACAATTCCCAGAACTTTCATCACCAAACTACTCTTCCGAATTTAACGCTTCCGCGTCTGCCGGAAAGAACAACATCGGTGGAGATCACCGGTTACCAGCGTCTGCCCCAACGGGTGGCCGATTGGAAAATCAGGAAGTACGCTGGGAATGACGAAGGAATGGGACTCAACGAATTTTTGGAATGTGTCCACCATTACGCTGAGTCAGAACAAATGTCCGAGGCAGAACTGTTTAGCTCGGCAATGCATTTGTTCACCGGTAACGCGTTGGCTTGGTTTCAAGCGATGCGTTCCCAGAAGCGGTTCTACAACTGGAACCACCTGGTGTGCGAGTTGAAGGCGAACTTCGTGCACCCGGAACTTGATGCTGCGCTGAGGATGAAAGCGTCTCAGCGGCGACAGCAGAGGAACGAATCCTTCCAAGATTTTTATCTGGAGATGGAGAAGATCTTCCGTGCTATGCCTGCGTCGCTAAGTTCCCACGAGAAGCTAGACATCCTCAAGCGAAACCTGAGGCCTGATTACAAACAGGTACTTGTCTTCAAGCCGGTGAACACATTGTCCGAGTTGATGCTCATCGGAAAGACCATAGATGCTTCCAAAATCTCCATTTACCAGAAAGTATTTGGAGTTCCCAAGGAAGCATCTACAATTTCATGTAAGCCTGCATATGATGGTTATAAACAAAGCCAGCAGCAACAACAATCTCGTGACAATGGAAATGGGTACAAACCAAGGGTATTCTACAACAAGAATAGCCCTCCATCGTCACCAAAACGAAATAAACCTCCACCTCTTCGTTTCAAAGAAACGGGAGGTCGACCCGAAAGAAATCTCCGAGAGAAGACTAGCCCAATCCCTAAATCACCACAGTCGCGACAAGAAGGCATAATATGTTTGAGCTCCCTGGTGGACAAACATCGTCCGCCACATTTGGGAGTGTGCTACAACTGCGGAATTCAGGGGCATGAACATGAAAAGTGTTCAAAGCCAAAGCGTGTTTTCTGCGTACTGTGTGGATTTAAGGGATTTGAAGCTTCTCGGTGCCCTTATTGTTTGCATAATGGGATTAGATCCAATTAAACATGATGGCAATCTAATCCCTCTGTAAATCTTCAATGAAAACTTCCCGTAGCTTCTATCTGTACCAATTCTTCAAAGGCTGTTTCCATGTCAAAATTTCATAACAAATTTTCCCAAATTGGTACAGTGGGAGTGAATACTAAATTTTTACTTCAAAGATAAACTTTCCAATTACTTTGATCCAGGCATCCGTTGCTTGCATATTGCTCAACGATGACCTGCAAGTAGATATCAAATTCAGTGTGAGGTTGTGAGAAAAGTTAGTGGAACACCGGGGAGTGTCCGATTCCAGAATCTTAGCGGCAGCCCAAGACTGTCAAACATTGGCTTGACAACCACGGTTGTCAATACTAGGACACTGGTTAGTACACTAGCTTTAATCCCAATACTCCCCTGAAGAAGAATGGTGTCGCCCACACAGCCTGATTGAGCCGTTGGAGGGTGACAGCAAATTTTCCCAAGCCAGCGTGAATATAAAATCTTCCAGGAGCTCCTCGGATCCACCATATCGACTTCACCAGGTTGCTCACTTGGGAGCTTCCGAAGATCGATGGATCCGGGAGCATCACGCATCACTTCACGCTGGCAATCATCTTCTTTCCTCAGGAGTCGACACCTAAATCTCTCGGCACTTGACAACTCTTCGAGGTTGTGACCTCTAGGGGTCATTACCTCAATACAACACCAATACACCCCAATTAAATCTTCCTTCCCTGACAGAAGGACTCAAACACGACCGCCGATCCATTCGGGAGGTCATCTATGTATGCGCACCTGTACACTAGAGTTATCTTCATGTTCATTTCCAGCGCATAGATGACAACACCATTTTTAACCTTTTTAATTTGTTTGTTCTTCGTTGTTTTTATCTGCCAAAATCAGGGAAATTCGACTGATTCCAAACGGAATCAGTTCGTAATTGATCTGCATTCACGTTCGGTGTCTTGCTCAAGTATCCTTGGGAAAGGAATTACTTGTAGCGTAAAAGACAATACCTTGCGTCCATTGCCCGTTTGTTTTGGTATTTTGTGTGCTGTATGAGTTATATTGTATGAGTGAAAATAATGAGAGTGAATGAGAATGAGTGAAAGTGTGTGAAATGGCGGGGTGTTCATCCAAATGTCTTGTGTGATTGTGTGTACGCGTAGGCCAGTGATTGGGATGAATGAGTGATACACTTTGGATGAATGTGGATTGAATTGGAACCCCATCTGTCTAGTAAATATAAATACCGTCAGGACGGGAATACTGGACGTCGGAAGAAAAGAATAACAAGAAAAACAAGACCACGACAACCGTTCCTCTGCTATGCTACTTCCGACCGGAGGCTAGCAGGGTTTTAGGAAGTCAGGTTGTTTTGAGTGTTATCCCGAATTGGTCTGGGGGAGTTGAAGATTCTTAGCTCTCCCATTGAGAACCGGATGTGTCCGAGGGTGGTCTGGTGCCGTTAATAGCGACGGGTCCCAGTCCTTGTCTGCAGAACAACCACGAGACGATGTACCGATTTAGCTTTTTATTTTTGTTCGGTCGTTTCCCTGATTGTGTCTATGTAAACACTTTTAATCTGTGGAAAATGTCTTTGTGTGGTTAGGTTAGGCAGATTTTTTATTTACATTTTATTATTTATTTTTATTTGTTTCCTTGTTAATTTATTTCATTTTAATTCGTTATATATATATTGTTATCGGTGTTAGGTGTTAGGGTTAGTAAAAAAAATGGTTTCCATTTTTTTTCTCCTCGGTGTGGGCGAGATTGTAACCCACGGTTACAATTTCGTTCTATATTTATGTACACCACTGTGTTTTGGATCATTTTAATTTGTTTGTTTTTATATTTACTTTTTATTCGATATTTATTTAGTTAGAATGTAGGGAAATTATAACGCACATATGTATTGTATCGGTGAGGCATTTGACCCCCAAGCTCCCCAACCACATGGCACACAAAAAGCAGCAGCAGCAACAGCAGCAGAAACAATCGAGTGTGGTGTGTGGTGTTGTTTTGTTTTTGCAAGGAAGAGAAAGTTACGAGTCACGGTAAGCGATAGACGCGTTTTTATTCCGTCCGCGGTTTTGTGAGAAAAGTGCCGTTCCGATAGTGAATTTGTGCCACCGCGACGCGCGTTTGCTGGATGGTTGTCCCCAGCATCGTCGGGAGTGAACAATAAACTAATATTTAACTGTTCCCCGAAGCTTTTGCCGGCCCGTGATTCGGTAACAAGTGTAGTGCTAAAAGTGCTAGGGTGAGGACCACCGCCATTGCGTAGCGGTTCGCAAAGCGTCCAAAATCCCACCGTTCTCGCTACACGGGCTCAGCCAATAGAGCTTTGTCTCGCCCGTGTAGCTAATAGCCAAGGAGAACGAAGGCAGGACAGTACAAAGGGGCGTACTGCCTGCGGTAGTAAAACTGCGGTTTCTACCGGGACCTGCTACGGCGAGTAGCTTGTCCGGTGATTTATCACCACCGTCGCTAGGGGGGGTCCGATAAAGGAGTCAATCTCCTCCCCCTAGCTAATAGTCAATGACGGCTGCTTTGCAGCCTAAAAGTGCCCAAAGAAGAAAAGTGGAAGAAGAAAGAAGAAGAAGAAAAAGAGGCTCAGCATAGTCCGTGCGGGAGCAACGACGACCACCACCACCACTGCAGCAAGGGCCCCAACGTGTCGACCGAAGCCAAAGTGCCAAAGGGGAGAAAGGGGCAAAACGAAGGTCAGGCGTAGAATATAAGTTTTTGTTGCAAAGTTTATTTATTATTTATTTTCCCAATTAATTTCATCCGAAGTCCTTAATTTAGTGGAAGTACCCTGCTTTAGGCCGCCCTGCCGGGTAACAGCGGGTAAGGGCTGAAAGCCTCTCCTTACAACATGGAAGGTCTCTTTGATCCTGGATAGTGAAACAAGCAACAAGGTGTTATTTCGGCAGTGACCAAATTCAAGTTTAAGTCTACGGACAAAAGTTATAGTCCGCGAAGAAGTTAGTTGCATTTTGCAAAAAGTGGTTTAGTTCACAGACAATACGATTTCTAGTGTGGGAGTGATTATTAACCCTACTAGTAAGGCTAGGAGTAGCCCCGGTTCTCCTTATCGCTAACGTTGAGGCCGGTCGTTTAGTGAGAGGTCGCGATACGGTTCAAAGTTAAAGACGGTACGGTGATTGACCGCGGCGTTTGTAGACCGTTTTCGTAAGGTACCGCGAGTGAGCTAAACCCTATAGAAATTCCTCTCTAGTGCTATCCAGTGATTGCCGAAGGTCGTACGTCAACACACGACCGAATCACCGTGAAAGTCCTCCGTGGAGGTGAACGCTCCAAAGTCCGGTTAATACCGGTGAAGCCCAACGAATACCCACGGCCGGTCAGGGACCGGCGAGACCCAGGAAACCCCATCCGCCGGTAGGAATCCGGCGACGTCCAGCGAATCGTCATCGACCGGTTGGGAACCGGTGGCGCCACGTGGTACCGCGTGGTGGTGATATCACACCGTCTCTTCAGCAGTGAGCAAGTGAGTCCGTTCCTCTTTTCCAACTAGTGCTTTGACAATTTCAATAAATTATTCGTAAATGATAAAATAAAATTAGCTTTCTTTGATTTTGCCTAAAATTTGCATTGCTTCTTGTGTGGGCCGAGAAATTGATTTTCAGCCTCTATTGTTCACGACGGTTGCGAAAGGTACAGGTGAGTATCCACTAGTGCGGACGTTTGCCCCTGAGATAAAGAGATAGGTGAGCTAGTTGGGGACGTGCGGACGTCCACTTTTAAGACGTGTGGACGTCACTGAAAGTATTAAATTCCGTTTCAACGGCTTGAAACAGCAGAGGCGGTGGCGCGTGGTCTCGGGGAAAGGCTAATGCAGACACTATACAAGAGGTGGTCCAAAGGTTCCAAGGTCATAACGGTACCCTGCGGTCAAAATCGTCCCTTACAGCTATTAAGTGGCCGTGGGGTGAACATCCTGGTAGCGTTGTTGTCGTGGCGTCGGTCTACTGGGTTAGATCAGAGTCCACGGTTGAAAATGGATCCCCGGTAAGGTGCAGGCGCCACTGCCAGCAACTCCTCCTGATGCTAGTTGATAGGGCCTGAGCCTTCAGAAGGTCTAACTGCGGGAGCAAAATTTCGGGCAAAACTGGATGGAAGTGGGTCGGCCACATTCTAAGCAGGGGTGGATATGAAATCTGCAAGTAAGTGATACACTGGAACCCGACAGGACATTGCAACAGAAACTCATGGTGGTGCGGCCCTGTGCGAGTGCGTGCAGCCCAAAAATATAAAAGCAGTGGATGAAAATTTAACCAGGAAACAAATGAGCACCATGAATGCACAAGACCCAAAGAAAAGTTAGTAGTTCATAAATTTACAACGATCAGAAGGCGCTTGATTACAAAAACAGAATCCTTTTTAGGCTCTCCCGATGTTTCTGTAAAATTATTCTTTACATATTGACATCACAGAAACTTTAATTTTACGAAACAACCACGGTGCTGATTCATTTAATGTGAACGTATTTGACCACTATTGATTACTCATCGTCCATAGAGTGACCTCATAGAGCCCAACGGATAACAACACAAAAAAACCGCCACCTATTCCGAATTATAATAAATAGTTCGTCATCGCAACTAATTCGCGCCGTTTGCCTTTTGTTCCAGTGCACGCCGCAGCTAGCATTTATTGCGCACCATTTTCGATCGTCACCTGGAGCAATCAATCTCGAAAGGTGACGATGAGGAATTCTCCGGTGCAAGGGGTCAACTGGACAAATTGTTTTCAATTCTCCCCCATCCCCCACTGTCAGTGAGGGAGTCTGAGTCGACGCATACCACGGGGACGGGGGGTTCAAGCATGGCCTCGAAAATTGCCCACCGATTGACGCGCTGCTGCTGGACCGGTCGAATCACACGGAGCGAGCCCGTCGTCGTCGTCGTCGTCGTCTCGGACCCTTACAGAGCTCATGTGGAACCAGTTTGGTGAACTTGTTTGTGATAGCGAAACAATTTCCACACCCACATTGTTGAGGTCTTTACCGGCCGGCGGGGGGATCGCAGGTCGAGGGGACAACCGGTGCCCAGCGATGACTGATGATGACGACGGTTCTAAGGTGGCATTTATGTAGGATGTATGTATTACCACCCCGCACGGTGCAGGAACGAGCTGGGTTCGAAAGGGAAACGAGGAGATATAAATTGCACTTTTTTTCCTCTCAACTACAAAATTGCGTGACCAGATCCAGAGCGCACCAACCATATCGCACTCGCACCGTGGATTGCAGTCGGGTTGAGTCTCTGGGGCAGGGATGCCAGAGTGTGATTTAATGTTCTCATTTTTTTTTTATTCTTAATCGCTTAACCTAGTTTACAGCTCTATAGTCCACTTCGACACTACGGGAGCGAATACAATTGACAGTTCCAGTAACACTTTCTACAGTGCCTAAATGTTTTCTATTCTTAATCTATAACGAACTGGTTACGTATACGCTGCTTTCACATTCTACTCTATCCATGGTAGAAGGATGAGCACAATGATGTTGATGTATGGCTCTTGTTCCTTTTCCAGTCCGATTGAGGGTCCATTATGAGCTGCCGTTCGTGGATATTCAATTATCTGCGTCCGTTTGTGCTATTAGCTCAGAAGAGGGTCAGTGCCAGCCGCTCGTGGGGGAAGAGCAGCTGACGAAAAAAGAGCCGCAGCTGGGATCGAACCCATGACCATCCACTTATGAAATGAACATGTGACCACTGGCACCGGCAATTGCATTGTTTAATCCTCCAGGAATTCCGCTGGGAATTCTTTCAGATATTGCACTAGGAACTTTTACAGAAGTTTCGTATGAAATGCCTTTATCACTTCCACTGCGATTTCCACTGAAACTACCACCGAGAACCACCTAGAACTACAGGGACTACTCTTGGAGTAAGACAGGGATGTCCTTTAGGAAATTCCCTGGGCATTTATCCAGGAGTTTCACCAGGAATACCACTGCGAGTTTTACCGAAAATTCCTTTAAGAGAGATCCATTGAGAGCTTCTCTAGGAGTTCCCCTGGTAATTACTCTCGAAGTTCTACTGCCAATTCCTATAGGAATTTCACTGGAAATTCCTCGAGGATTTCTACTGGTATTTCCTATAGGAGTTTCTCTGGGAGTTCTTAAGGAGTATTAAACAGAATTCATCTAGGAGTTATACTGAGGATTCTTTTAGGAGTGGCACCGGGAATACCTCTACGAGTTTTACTGGAAATTCTTTAAAGAGTTTCACTGAGAATTCTTCTAGGAGTTTCATCAAGAATTCATCTAAGAGTTCTACTTGCCCGTGTAGCTGCTGGCTTTGAATAGCACTACGGACCACCTGTTCCGGGAGTAAAAGTCCACCAAACAGGTAACCCCAATCCAAGGTGTCAGGCGACCCGTGCAGATGGATGAATAGTTAAGGGAGTTTAAAACATGCTCGATCTTTATCGGAGCCCGTAGCGTGGGTAGATCACCTTTTTGGGTTGCGTTGCGGCGAAAAATCTATCAAATCGAACCATAGTCCTAACTGCTTCCAACTATGGAACAGCCTATTTTAGTAATTAAAAGATTTCATACCTTGGTAAAAGTGATAGATCTCGGCTTGGTTCTGGCCGAGATGGATCTTGAAACAAGGAAAAAATGGATTAGTAATCCTAATCTTTTATTCGGTATTCACTGGTTTGAGGCAGCAGGGACTAAGGTTCCGATACATGGTCAATATCGGAATAATTTCTTGACTTTTTCGTTAAGGAATCCGATTTTGACTGAAAAAGGAGCGTGTTAAAAGCGGAATCTATCAATCAGAATGCTTATTTGCGATTAAGTTGAAAATGGCTACTGTAACAAAACCGAATACTTGCGACATGCACTATACAAAAGACACGGGGTATACTACCCGGGTAGAGGCGAAGAACAAACCAAGGACAAAATAATAACACAATTTGCCATGTCTCATCCCAAGTAACATTCTCAGCGCTTATTGGAACTATTTTGGTTTTATTACAGTTTTATAACGGTCATAGAAAATGCCATCGGTTGGAATTTTATTTAACACTAGAAGTGTTCTAAGAAGCATCAATAAAATTATAACAAAACTCGTCAATGCAGCAACCTATTTGATTTATGAACGGTTTTATGGTGGTCTATGGTGGAGTGCCTCAAAATAAACATTGAAAGAGTAATCATTGCAAGCTTAGCATGTCAACAGGTGCACTATGTCATATTTGGTGGCCAACAATAACGCCGACTATAACCATGACCCAATTATTTGTTATCTTATTGGTTATTTAAATATTATTCAATTTGTTATACAGCGATTTCAAAATTCTATCTCGAAAAAATTTGCTTTCAATCAAATATAATCAAAAGTGATTTGTTCAAACATTCCTTTAAACATTTTTGTCCATCCATAATCGACCATTGTGAAGTACTTTTCTTGATCGAACTGAGCGCCATCTCATAGTGAGTAGCGGTAACTATAGGTGGATTTATTGGTAGCTTATTATGGTAAAATCACGATCAATTACACTTATTGTGGCTATAACGAAGACACGTTTGATTTATTGTCGAACGCACTTATTTTCTTGGGAAGCTGCTGCTGCCATATTGAAGTTGGAGACTTTTCCTCATCGCGGAATCAATAAACACATCAAAATACTACATACCTTGATAATTTGCCGCTTATTATGGAAAGCATAGCTATAAGCACTACTAGGAGAGTCATTTTTGGCGAAATTCAAGAAAAAAAACAGTCACTAAATATACACTTTAAATCCATGTATCGGCTGGAAATTGCACTTTTAGAGAGGCGCGTTTGTTTTCAGCACCTATTATCAAAATATTTACTGTGAAACTGCTCTTGCACATAAATTTAATCACAACATAGATCGCCAGAGTCACACTCTTCTAATAATATTCATTTCTGCTTACCGAATAAAGTTAATTCTATTATGGCTGCGATACCGACAAAAGTTTGTTTATCTTTTTTCCACGGATAAAAAATTGGCTGTCAAAGTTTTCGAGCAGAAATGAGCAACATGAAAGTTTTATTGCGAACTTATTGTTGGCCTTAATGGTTATTTGAAAACTTCAATAAGTGTGGTCCACTTGGTCGGCATATGTTCTTATAGCGGTTATCAGAAGGTTTTGATGGAATTGTTGGCTTTATTAGTAGTTTTATAAAATTGGTCGGGAAAATCGCTTATAGAGCATTATAAATCTCAAAATGTTACTTGGGATTTCATCATTATTATGTTATTTATGGATAACACAAAATAACTCGCTAAGTACAAAAAGTATTATCATTGCAAAATTTGTTATTTCTGAGTTATTATTGAATGACAATAAATAACTGAATAATAACAAAATATGAAATCATAGCAAAATGAGTTATTCTGAGCATCCTAAGTAAAATAACACCCTAATTGCATATTTTACAATCATAACTTGTTTTGTTATTGATTAGTTATTAATTATTTATTTTATTTTAAATAGAATATTGATGAAAAGCAAATTTTGTTATTGGTTTGTTAGGAACAAGAGCTAAAAGAACAAAAAATAATAACTCACTTAGTTTCAAAAAAAGTAAATAATAACTTATTTTGTTATTATAAGATCAAACCAAGGACAAAACATTTCAGAACTTACAATACAGTTTTTTTCAATCATAAGAACAAAATTTACAATTATGATGATCTTATGTGAAATAACTTATTTTATTCTTACTTTATAAGGATCTTATAAGGACAAAACTAGTTATTATTGAGTTATTTTCCGGTTAAAAGTCAGTTATTATTTTCGTTCCTTTTAGCTCTTATTCCCAACAAACCAATAATAAATTTTGCCATTCAGCTATTCATTTTTAATGGCAAAATTTGATCTTCGTTAGTTATTTTCTACTACCCGGGTACAATAGATCAAATATTGGTCGCAGTGGTTATGTCCTGAACATTCTAAATAAAATAGATTTCTACTGAGTGTTCTTCTAGGAGTTCCACTGGGAATTCCTCTGGAAGTATCCCTGGGAATTCCCAAAGAAATTCTATCCGAAATTTATCTAGGATTTCCACTGGGAAGTCTTCTGAAAGTTCCCTGGAAATTCCTTCAGGAGTTTTATGGGAATTACTTTAGGAATCCCATATGTACTGGGAGTTCATTTACCAGTTCCTTTGGGAGTTCCTGTAGGAGTTCCTGGTGAAACTTCCTCCACCAATGTCATGCCATTTAAAACGTCCTCCGGCGTTCTCTTCCAAAGCGACTCCGGTTATTCTTCAAGAAGATACTTCAGGAGTTTTCCAAATCCGGATGTTTTCAAGACATTGTTTCCAAAATTCGTTTGGGAGTTCTTGGAAAAATTTCTCTCGGAATTCTTCCGGAAGTTCCCACGTAAATTCTTTCGAAAGTTCGTCCGTGAATTCTTTCGGAAGCTTCATTAGGAAATCTTTCAGCATGTTTTCGGGAATTCTCCCAGAAGTTTTTTGAATGCCTTTTGGGAATTCTTTCAGAAATTGCTGCAAGGATTCTTCCAGAAATGGATCCGGGATATCTTCCGAAAATTCCTCCGAAAATTCTTTCGGAATTTCCACCAGGGATTCTTCTGGATGTTCTTCCAGAAATTGCTCTTCCAGAACTAGTCACGATAATCTTTTCCCAATATTTTTTTTTCAAAAATGCTACCAGAAGTTGCTGCAAGAACTAATCCAATAGTTTTACCGGGAATAATTCCAGCAGTTTCTCCGCAATGTCTTCCAGCAAATCCTCCGAAAACACTTTCAGGAGTTCTTCGGATGTTTTTTCGGGAATGCTTACGTAATTCCATCAGGACTTCCCACACGCAACCTGAGATTGGCAGATTGTAATACAATTGGGTATGAAACATATACAAATATTGTATTAGGGCCTTGCAAATACAAAAATTGGTAGGTGGCAGTGTACCAAAAATTGTATTGGCTTCCTAGAATCTGGAAAAGGAAAATTTCGCATGTGTGCGTGTGCTCTGTCGCACTGGTTTCTCATTATTTGTTCTACTACTACATTTAGACTGATCATGGCAGCAGCGGCGGCATCAAATACCAATACATGTTTAAAAAGAAATACGGGCGGCGGCGAGAATGGAACCGAGACACTATCATGGTGATACACAGTATCCTGCGCTCTAACCAGCACGGTTATAACTGCACATGAAAAGACAAGAGGCTGAAAGCCATCATCATCAACACAAACGTGGCTTGGTGATGGAAGTGATACAGCCGCCACACTGCACAATGGGTCCAGAGCCGTATTTGCGAAGACAAAACTGTTTAAGCTTCAGCTTTAAGTTTTTAGACACATATTGTGTTTTAGAAAGTTTATTTTCAATTGTTGACCCTATTCCCTATTATTGTTATGTTAGGGTGGTTGGTCTGGTAAAACTGTTTCAAAAATTTGCTTTCTAATAATTTTATTTGCGATGCCATGATGGATGGTGATGGATCGATTAATTAGAAATTCCCCCAATAAACGGCAAATTCTAAATTTCATATATCTCAGGACTCTCACCACTTAGAAAGTTGGTGTCTCCGACAACGTTGTTAAGTGAGTCAACCCAACTAACAATCGCAAGCCGCAAACCAGCATGCATGCTGAATTGTTGCTTTATAATAGTAATGATAGCTGAACTACAATTATGCTGTACACATTACTGTACAAATGTTTTTTTCTATTGAAATAGTAGCCAATGTTCAACCTTTCGTATCGGTATCAACAATTATAAATTTAA
This sequence comes from Aedes albopictus, assembly GCF_035046485.1. NCBI lineage: Eukaryota > Metazoa > Arthropoda > Insecta > Diptera > Culicidae > Aedes > Aedes albopictus. The sequence continues at coordinate 111,192,586 of NC_085138.1, read as the reverse complement.
ACACTTTTCAAGCGTTTAATAATATTTTTATTCGACTTGCAGTTATTTCTTTACAAAATAGTTTAACAAGACCTTTTTCTGCTTCTTGTCAAGTACATGCAAAAATTAGAACATGTATCTGTACAATGTGTTTTTAACAAGTCAAATAAGCGCTTTCGTTTCATCATACTTCGACTCAGTGTACAGGATGAAAAACACGTGTTTTTTACTGAACAGCAGATGAATTAATGTGGTCTTCAGTTGTTAACCATAAACAGAACATTATTCACCACTGCTGAATAGGAGTCAAAGTGTAATCATTATACAACCACGGGAAGTTTATGTTTTGATTTGAGCGCGTCAACTCATCATCTCTAGGATGGCGCAGATAGGAAGGCAAGCGGCTGGCAATCGATGGATCTCGAGTTCGAATCTTGATTTAGGTAAATGTATTTGTAGTTATTATTTCACAATAGTTGTTCACAGCATAAAGTGTCAATCATAAACTCTCGTAGAAATTGAAAAAAATTGCATTTTATTTTTTTAAATCATTCTTGCAGTAGCTGAATAACAGCTTTACTATCAGTTTGTAAAATGTTTTAAACAACAAACAGTTCAGTTGGTACACAACACTATGCTTTATTGTTTCTCCAAATTTGTGTGAACTAAACCCGAACAAAGGTTGTGCCTGAAAATTATTCAGCACCATGCTGAATTAATTCGTCGTAAAGGTGCTTGTAAAAAGAGTAATTGTTAGTTGGGAAGGGCTTACAGTTAATGGTCCACTAGGCGGCGCTAGTTACACATTTGCAAAATCATTCAAATGATTGATATATTTTCGTGAAGTAATCAACAAGCTGTAAGATATTGTATAGAGAATAATTAATCAGCAGATTTTTGGATAAGCCACACTTGATTGACCGTAATCATTTCACAATAATGAAAAAAAAAAGAAATGACAGAACTTGGCAGAAACATTTTTGTCTTCGTAAATACGACTCTACACCCATTGTGCACTGAAAAGCCCGCATCCAGCAGGTTGCTGTTTGCAAGTGGAAAATTCCATGTAGACAATAGGACGCAAAGCTCAGCAGCGAAGCAAAAGTTATTTTTAGACGCAACCCGGTTCAACTTCTCGGGTTTGAATGGTGACCCACTGGGGGTTTTTCAGGAATTCCTTCAGGATTATCATCTAGAATTCCTCTTGGAACTTTTCTAGGAGATCTACTGATTGAAGTTTCTCCTATAATATGGAGAATTTCTGTGAAATACATCAATATATTTTTTTTTTGAAACCTATGTTTCTAACTGACTAATGTTCTGAGAAACATTGCAACAGGAAATCTAGTTAAAATTGCGTTAAAATGTTGAAACTTGTGGAAACATTTCACGGGAATTTTTGTAGGACTACTTCGTACACACTTGCTCAGGGTCGCTAAGAATAATCCTTTGAAAAATAAAATTGGGCTGCATATATTCTGAAGAAATCCTAGGAGACGCTCCTGGAAAAACTATGTGGAAAAATGTGGAGGCATTTCCGAATATGCTAAGTACTTTTCGAAGGAGCTCCTGCAGGAATTCCCAAAGGAAAGTCCTGAAAGAATAAGTGGAGAAACTTCTGATAGGAGTCCCGGGGAATTCCTTAAGAAACTCTTGAAGAAACTCATGAATAAATAGAGGGATGAGTTATGAAAGAAACATCTGAGTAAATTCTTAGAGGAACTTTGCTGAAACTGTCGGAGGAAATTCTGGAGGAATTGCTAGAGCAACTCGTAAGGGAATGACTGCAGGCAGGAGTTTACAAACGAACTCTCGAAGAAACTCACGCGATAAGTATTGAATAAATGCTAGGGAATGCAGGAATTCTTAAAGGAATTTCAGGAAAATCTCTTGAAAGCATTCCTGAAGGAATTTCCAAACAAATTCTCAGCGGAAGTCCTACAGGCAGTTTTATTTCCCAGAACCCTGAAGGAATTTCCCTACAAAGTTCGCAATAAACTCAAATAGAATCCCGGGAGAGCTCTTGAAATTCCAACAGAAACCCTAAGGATTTTTGGCAGGTATTTTTTTTTTCATGTAAATCCGGATAAACTTCTTAAGAAATACAATGGAGAACATATGAAAAAAAAAACCACGAAGGGGCTCCAGGGCAAATTCCTGGACGAGGTCTTGAAATAACATCACTTTTCCCATGAACATGGTCGTAGAAATTTCCGGAAAATTTCAGAGGAATTTATCGAAGCATTTTCAAAAGTGAATTTCAGATTTGTTTGACAAAGGAATATTGAATGGAATAGGGTCTCCAGTTAGCCTAGTGGTTTAGGGCTATTGATCGCCAATCCGGAGACGGCGGGTTCGATTACTGGTCAGGTCGGGAGAAAATTTATCGACTCCCTGGGCAGAGTGTATTATGGTCCTTGGTTCACAATATACAAATTCATGCAATGGCAGACAAAGGAAGCCCTTCAATTAAAAACTGTGGAAATGCTCGCTCACAGAACACTAAGTTGAAGCGAGGCAGGCCAAGTCCCAGTGGAGACGTAGAGCCATAAAGAAGAAGAAGAAGAAGAAGAAGAACAATCCAGCACTGACAAGATATTTGAAGTAACTCTGTTCAGCAAAGTTTGAGCTAATGGATGGTAGAGTCGCCACACGGTATTAATTTATTTCCAAACCCTTTGGTTTTTCGATTAATATTAGGGAGATTCACTTAACAGCATAAACCGCTGATTATTTATTATTCTGATGGCTTTATCGGTCTTTTTCAGAGAGTAAGGGAGTAGAGATCAAAGTGGATAATGAAATGATAGATTTGATAGTATTCGCTAGGTTGCAAACAAGTGTGAAAATTTATAGAACGTGAAGTTAGGCATTTAAACCATGTATTGAACGAATATATCGAATGCGTGAAACTTCTGCCGTACGACCTGTGCTTTTAAACAGATCGGCTTGGTTGGTAGTTTATACCACCATACCAAGAGTCAAGACTGGCAAAAAGTTTGTGCCTGAAACTTGAAATTTATCAAATCGGAAAATAAAAATCCACATCTCGTCTCACAAGTTTATTCAAGGAAAACATTTCTATAGAAATTCTGTCTCAATTACTGTTAGTAAGGAACTCTCGACCACAGGTCCTTCGGATTTGTTATCACTTGCAGCTTGGAAGTCGAGTCAAGTACAAGACACTGAAGACGACCTCACAGTTGAGGTCGAAATACGTATCTGTCAAAGGATGCAAATTCTTAGTGGAATTCAAAGGAACAGTACTCAACACGATTTTCTTTTTACCAACTAGGTATGCTATAAGCACTGTATCCAACGATCCATCTTCACAATGCTGGTAGAAACAAACCCCTGGCATCCCTGGATCAGGATGCTGGGCGGCAAATGGAACAACCGCCGCGGTCGTGGCATACATATTATTAAAATATCATCGCAAATTATTGTAACGCTATAACATTACTCACAAAAATAATAAACGCCGTTTGACTCGATGGATGGGTTCGGACTGGGACTCGGACTGAACGGAACAAGTTCTGCACCACTTTGAGTTGATGGCGAGGTGACCGCGACCGGGGCGAAATATTATCAAAAATTTATCTTTCACATAAGGTATAACATTACGCGACGTGCAGTTTGCCCTTGCCGGGTGACTCCGCAGAGCACGTGGAATTCAGCCAGAGGGAGGGAAACGGGGTAAGAAACTGATATTATGGCCCATTCATCACCCCTCAAAATGCGCGGATCGGACATCAATCATCGAAGAGCCGGCCGGGCTTGCAGCCAACCACCGGCGTCCAGCGGGTCCAGAGGTATTTACTTGTGATGTATGCGTTCTTTTACGGGCAGATGGACGATGGACGATGGACCATCACCCATGGTCTGTATGAAGAGATAGGTCCACACCGTCAACCGGGAAATCAGCAAGTGCATTTGTCCATATGGCGCATGCTAGGCAAGGGGAAAACATTCGATCTGAAGCGAACATTGATGAATCAGAACAAAATTGTCTGTTCGAGGAGACATACAAATGTTTATGAGAAGTGACATCCGCAGAGCAGCCAAATTGACTGGATTTTGTGAAAATCCTACCCTGGCTCGTTGCTGAAGTGGGACAGTTCATTCGAATCCTTTAAGCGGTTGTGGACGCTTAATCGTTGTTTTCGCATTCTTTTAACATTTTCTTCTTATTCTTGGCTTAACGTTTCCCCTGTGACATGCTTCTCAGCTTAGTGTTTTATGAGCACTTCCACACTTATTAAGTGAGAGCTTCCTCTGGTCGTCTGGTCCATTGGCCGACCAACCGACTTGATATTCTAAAATAGCAGATTCAACTTCTTGCGCCCTGTCAGACAGGCCACATGTATAGATGACCAATTTATGTGGGTCCATCGCCCGTCCAAGTAGACTCAATGCAAAAGAATAACTCATCCAATGCGCCACGCTTGTCTTAATCACTCCCCGGTGCTCTCGTCACGAAACACAGAAATGCTAAACACCAGCAGCCGTCAACCGTGCTATATAGCTCTCAGCATGCTGCCCAAGTGCTCAATGTCACAGCAATCGGACAACACCGTCGCGCTGCCGCCCAGGGCCCAGCATCAGCTAGCAGCGAAGTCCGTTAGCATGAGTAATGGTCAGATCATGATTAGGTGTACGGGGCCCAGTGACTTTTCTGCTCCTTACAGAACAACGGCGGCGGGCAGCCCGACCCGGGAGAGAAGCTGAATATTGATTTTGAACGGTGGTGGTGTCCCATTTTGGCACGTGCCTTGTTTTGTTGTCCTGTCACATGCTTTTTGAACCGCGATAAAGCGTTAGGGTACCTATGGCGCCACTTCTGCTCGGGATGGCGCCCCACAGAGCCGAAAATGGAACAGAATTCAATCCTATGCACATTCAATGATTCAGCAACGGTACCGAAAGAATCTGCCATCATATTGGCCTGTGACTTGCCAGTGAATGTTTTCGGGTGACTCATGGGTCAAGCCGCGGAAAAGCGACTCCACCTAAAATTTGATTGATAATATCAATTTATCAACCACGGCTTAGGTATAAACTGTTTTGATTGTAAACCGCCATTCATGAAATCTTGCTCTTTGCTGTGCTATATTGCAATGGGAGGTTTTTACAAGGCACATCATTGACTAACTAATTCCAAAAAGCTTTGTAAATTGCTTAGTAGGAATGTCTATCGCAAAAGTTGCTGGAACTACATATTATAGACTTCTTCTGTTCGCTTGACGTTTAGTGAGTTAGATAACGGAAGTTTTTCAACTTACGTTATTTTCAGTCCTGAGTACCCAGGGTTGTGCAGTGAACCGAATTGAAAGATCTCCATTCTGGGCGATTTCCCGCCATCGCCAGGACCTGTTACCAGGTCAAATTTCTGTCGACTTCCTTAGTTTCTCCACTGATACAAACCGGGTTTCACTGGTGTACAGCAGCATAGATGTCACGTCATCGGCCGCCATTTAATTACCGTAATCCGGGGTAACATTGATCAGAATTTTCTATGTTTCTTGAATAATTCTCTTATTAAAGCAAACGTTACATGTTTTATATTTTTAAAACAAGTACTGGCCCTCTGAGTATGTGTTAAGCTACTCGAAATAGTATTGTAAAACTCTAAAACATGTTTAAATAAGTTTTTTAATCTAATTTTTGATTGTGTTGATTTGGGGTAACATTGATCATGTCAGTGATCAATGTTTATTTGTTTTGAAAATACACTTACTTACTAAATTCGGGGTCGCTGATTTCGAATATGTTGTCCAAAACCATGAATATGACTCATAGGTTCCCGATATTTTTATGATTTTATGTTATAAATATACACCATGATTAAATTTTATGATTTTATGATTGATTTCACCATAACGCTATGCACCCGTTATTGTTTTGGCTTTCGACGACCAAAAATGGAAAATATAATCATGAAGCTATGATTAAATATGCTGGGATCATGAGTAGCATTCATGAAGCCAAGAATAATTTTCATAAACCTGGATGCAGATCCTGATGCTTTTCCACCAGATTCATAAAATCATGGTTGAGTGAGATGAAGCCATGCATAGAATTCATGGAATTAAGAATTACTTTTATGATTCCGTCGTCGTCGGTCCTCAATGCTTCTCAGTCAAATTCATAAAATCATGGTTGAGTGAGATGGAGCCATGCATAGAATTCATGAAATTAAGAATTACTTTTATGATTCCGTCGTCGTTGGTCCCAAATGCTTTTAATTAGATTAATAAAACGATGCAAGCTAAAATCATAAGTAAATAAAATACATGATATCAGAGCCCATTTCTATGATTTTGGGACCTATTCATCATCCTTTTTTCTATGAGCAAGCAGCACTTTTAGTTGGCCTATTGTTAGTGAAGATATGTCATGTTCAAATATTGATTGATTGATTGATTTGTCTTTATTTAAGAATTAAGAGACTTTCAGCCCTTGGCTGGTTCGTCTCTATAAGGATGTTCAAATATAAAAGAGAACAACAATGATCGAACTCACCGGATAATCATATTTAGCTGGTTTACTATTTTTGTCTTTGGCTGCTACATCCAACAGGCAAAGCATGTCCTCCGAACTATATCGATTGTTTACTAGTTCACACCACTTTCTGAGTCTCCGAAGTCGTCGAACGAAGGATAAACCGGAAAAATAGAGAGAATTACCGAAAATTCCCACTTTGCTTCACCCTTCGTACATAAAATCGGAACGACGATGGATGGCACAACGAAAACGCGAACTGGGCACTGTTTACTTTTTGCGCGTTTACTTTTTAGTCAATCAACTCCCAACAAACTGCCGAATCTTATGGGCACACTGTTATGATGTTCCATTTCCTGATATATGCACATTTATTACTCTAACCAAATAAAAACTTTGCAAAAATGGCGGGTTCAACTTTTTCCACATGTCTGTGCTGGACGACCGCGCGATTTATATAATTGCATATGGCAGATAAGTGTAACGCTAGGAAGCAACCATGAATATCTATATCTATATATATAAAAATGAGTGTGACTTCCCTTTGAGTCACGAACGGCTGAACCGATCAGAATGAATCTTGCATGGTTAGATTCGTATTCATGGTGGCTGTGTTTAAATGTACAAAAAGTTACGAAAATCAACTACAAAAGTATGAAAATCGATAAAGTACTGTGTACTGTACTTCGCGAACATTAATGGAGAAGGCGCACGGGTCTGTCATCAGGACACGATGTATACACTTTGCTTGTTGGACATTGAATGAATGATTTTTATTAGTTAGAAAAGTTACACATTACCTGAGGAAAGAATAAAGCATGTTCACACGAATCAATGCTGCGTGGTCAATTCGAGCCGCGCATGGGGTGTTAGATGACATCGGCCGGTCAGGTAACCAAAAGTCGGCACGTTGTCGTTAAGCTAAGCATAATTCATTATTTCTCGTGGGAAATAATAAATTTGCGATGCAGAAAAAGATGTTGTGGAAAATTCCACTACACCTTCCCCCTAAAAGAAAATTATGGTATACAATAATAAATTTTCCGTTTATGCTTTGTTCTTACCTTTACAAATAATTTTCAGTATACAAATAATTTTTGTTTTGAGGGCTCTCTTCCCCTTTTTTAAGGAACGATAATTTTGAGTGTAATAAACAATGTATTTGTTGTCATTATCTTTTTTGTTCTAAAGGTTTAAATTTCGTAAGGCGCGTTTTATGAACTTGAAGTCTTTGTTGATTATTCTGGTTAAAGATTACTGCATTACAGTCCATTAGTTCTTTTATTGTGAATGGTCCGGAGTTTACTGCATCTAGTTTTTGTCTATTTTCATTTCTAAGATAAACTGTATCGCCAATTTGTAAATCTGTATTTTCAATTTCAGCGTTGAGTTGTGTAGTTCTTTTTGTTTTTGCTCGTACAATTGCTTCACGTACTCTTAAATGTGTGGTTTGAAGTTTGAATTTCAATTCTTTCTCATAAGCTTCGTAGTTATACAAAGGATCTGGTTTAATACAATAAGCTATATCAAATAAATTGCATGTTTTTCCAAATACTAACTGAAATGGCGTATACCCATGATCTACACATGGTGTTGTGTTGAAGCAGAAACTAAAAAATGGTAACCATTCATCCCAATCATTTTTGGTATCATTAGTAAAAATCCTCAAATACTCATTCAATGTTTTGTGGCTTCTTTCTAATGATCCAATGGTTTGGGGGTGATATGCACTGGCACAAGTATGTGTTATCTGTACCTTGGTCAGTTTTTATCGAAGATACTGGGCCATATATCAAAATACATTTTTCAATAATTGCTTTTGCTATAGTTGTTGCAGATTTATCCGGAATGGGAACTATTATAATAAATTTTGAAAGATCACATTGCATGGTTACTGCATAGCGATTGCCTTTATTTGTGTAGGTAAATGGTCCAACTGTATCAATTGAAAGTATATCAAATGATTTTGTAGGGGTAGTAGTTTGAACAAATTTTGTTTGAACTTGAGAATAATGTTTGTTTGTTTTACATAGTGTGCATGCTTTTACATACTCAGCTATGCGTTTTTTCATGTGGGGCCATGAATATAACGGTCTAAGCTTTCTGTACAATCGATTTGTACCTAAATGTCCTCCGATAGGAGTTTCATGATGTAGATTAAGAATTCTCAATATATCATCTTCATGTGTCACTAGTTTTGGTCTTTCGTATATCAATATGGTGGCATCCCTAAGGATGTTATTACCAATGTCTTTAAATGAGTTTATATCAATATGTTGGAATATTGTATCGTTCTTTGCGATTGCTATCATTTTACTCAAAAATCCTTTTTGATTCTCATTTGTTTTATGGCTGGCCAGCCTTGTATTTGTGGATTTCTGGATTTTATTCTCCAATATTTTAAAAATTTGCTTCAAAGCTTCATCCTTTTCATGTTCTGTTGTTAATTTGAGATCTAACGCTAGAGTTAGTCTCGGATTATAATTCTTCTTTGACAGCACCATCGATATTTTTGATGACTGTGGATATTTAATGAATGATAGTTTAGATAGTTTGAAAGCATCTGAATTATTGAGCGCTTCATATACATGAAATTGATCAGGCTTCTGCATCTGAGACTCATTAATTGGTTGGCTTGATATATTTCTTGTCATTGATCGTGTAATGACATACATCTGTTTTAACTCATCCATGTCAAGCGGGACGCGAGAAAATGCGTCTGCTACGATGTTTGATTTACCCTCTATATATTCAATGGAAAAATCATATTCTTCTAAATCCCATCTCATCCTAATGAGCTTTGATGATGGGTTCTTCATTGAAAAAAGGTAAATTAACGGACGATGATCCGTTTTAATTACAAATTTTCGTCCATATAAATACGGGCGAAAATATGAAACAGCCCAGTGAATTGCTGTTAATTCTTGTTCAATCGTTGATTTATGTGATTCGCCTTTTGTGAATGCTTTGCTGGCAAACGCAATTGGCTTCTCTACACCTTCGTGTAATTGAGCAAGAACAGCACCACATGCAACTTTTGATGCATCAGTTGTTAATATGAACTGCTTTTGGAAGTCTGGAAATTGTAGAATGTTTGGTGATAATAAACTTTTTTTTAACATTTCAAAAGCGTTTTGGCACTCTGCGCTCCAAATAAATGTTTCATTTTTTCTTAGAAGTTTGTTTAATGGATTGCAAATATTAGCAAAGTTTGGAATGAACCGACGATAGTAGTTGCAGAAGGCAACAAATCGACGTGTTTCATCAGGGGTTTTTGGCACAGGATATTTTTCTATAATTGAATATTTTGCTTTATCTGGTTGTATCCCCTTGTTAGATATATGATGTCCTAAATAGGTTACATCACTTTTGAAGAAATGACATTTTGGCAGATTCAGTTTGAGATTATATTTTCTCAAGCATAAAAATACTTCACGGAGATTAGATAAATGATGATTTATCGAACAACCGATGACGATGATATCATCGATATATAAAAACGCACATTGAGGAGGAAGTCCGCATAGAGCGATCGACATCATCCTCTGAAAACTGTTTGGACTGATATTCAATCCAAACGGTAATCTATTAAACTCAAAGTGTCCTTTACTTGAAGAAAAAGCAGTAAATTTTTTGCTTGCATCTGTCAGCGGAATCTGATGAAATCCTGACATTAGGTCGAGCGTTGAAAAATATTTTGCTCGTCCCAACTGGTCGAGAATCTCATCGATTCTAGGTAATGGGAATTTATCTGGGGAAATGTTTTTATTTAGTTGGCGAAAATCTATAACCAACCGCCATTTTTTATCACTTTCTGATTTTTTGGGCACTAATAATATAGGGTTGTTGTAGGGCGAAGTAGAAGGTTGAATTATACCATCGTTTAGCATTTTGTTTATTTGGTTCTCTATTTCTTCTTTTTGAGACTCAGGGGTCCGATAATTTTTTATATATACTGGTCGTGAATCGTTGAGGCATATTTCTTGTTTATAGAAATTGTTCACGGATAAAACATCATTTTTAAGTGCGAAAATATCGTTGAACTCCTCACACAGTCGTTCAAGTTTTTCTTTAATTTTTGGATCAATCTTCGGATCCATATTTAATTCCTTCAATACTAGCTTGCTACGTTCTTTAACTTTATTCCATGGTTTTTCTAATGAATTTATTTTATATTCATTTAAAGGAACCATTTTTGGTACAAACTTAGAACATACCTTTTTCGTTTCATTAGTAGTATTAATAATTTTCATATAAGCATTTTTATTACTTATAATACCATTTGCACAAAACACACCTGGCTGTATTTCTTCTGCAATGGTAACGTTGTCTACAATATTGTGTACATTGATTCGTCTTATCACCTCACATCGAGGTGGAATTATAAAATTACCTTCCAATTCATTGGTGATTGGTACTTGAATAACATTATTATTTATTTTAACAGACAATAAAAAGGAATCGTAATCTATGTTACACCTATATTTACAGAAAAAATCTCTTCCCAAAATCCCGTCTGTGGGAATTGGAAAGTTGTTCCTTACGATGTGGAATTTCTGAGGAAGTGTCAGATCTTCTACAATTACGTTTGATTTTGTATCTCCTAGGGTGGTCTCAGACCCAGTACCAATACCTGTAATATTACATTTGTTATCTGGAAAATAAATTTGTGACGGCTTGATATGTTGTGCTTTAATGATCGAAATGTCGGAACCACTATCAAGCATCATTATGCATGGTGTTTCCGACGCTTCGATATTTATGCACACAAAATTTGAGGCAGATACATTTATTGTGTATGCTGCCCGAACGGAACTCCTAAAGGGTGCTGCCTTTGTGTTGTTGGTTGGATTTGCTGCGGAGCGACTAAAGGGTCTGCCTGTTGATGTACGTGCCCAGTTGAAATGACCCTGACCTGTTCATGTTGCTGTGGAGGAAACTCAGTAGCATAAAACACTCTTGAGCTACCATTTAACTGATTATTTGAGTTGTTTGGACCATAATTTCTGTAAAACTGATTTTGGTCATTACGAAAACCACCTCTGCGATGAAATCCTCTACCGCGGGAAGTGAATCTTCCGCGATTTCCATAGAAATTTGTTGGCCGGTTGTTTGGTGTCCTATATCCATAATTTTGTTGATAACCACGACCATTGTTGGGGTATCGGTGATTTTTCCTTTCATTAACATTAGCATGCAAAATTGATGCTGTAGATCCTTGGCTTGTTTGCTCATTTTCCACCATAACATTCAGGGCTTCTTGTACCGTGGTAAATTTGCCAACTTTTAACATTATTTTAGTTTCAGAATTGTGTGAATTTGAAATTAGCGTCTGTATCGCTTGCTTTTGGGCCAATTTCTTAGCTACATCTCCTGGAACTTGCTCTCGAATGTACGCTTGAGCAAGGTTTTCACAAAGATTTTCGACATCTTTTGAAAAATTTACCATATCATCAGTTTTCTTTAATTTCAAATTTTTCAAATTGGCTGCGGCTAAATCGCATGATCCGGTTTCGCTACAATTATCCTTAATTTTCTGGATAATTTCATCTAAAGTTGCAGGAGCTACAGAGAATAAATCTCTTGCTCTTCCTGTCAATTTCGTAAGTATCAATTGTATTGCACTCGCGTGGTTTGCCTCTGCCACTATCGTTTTAGTTAATTCCACCGCATCTATAAATGATTTTGATCCTGACGGCTTACCGTCGAATGCTGGAATCAACTGCGCTAGCTGCGCAGCAGTAGCAATATTGAAGGCCATTGCTGTGTTTGGAGCGATGGTCAAAGGCTGTGTAGAATTTGAACGTTTCTTATGTTTAGAATGATGATGAGGGGATTTGTGTAGATTCTTTCTTCTTGTGCCTAACAGCAACTGCGAACACAATACCGTAGTCTTAGCAACGCGTTTCAAACTGTGTCTACTGGACGAATTTAAATAATTTTGTATTTTGTTTTCAGCAATTTTTTGATTAACAATTTGTTGTATTTCGCAATTAAAGAGACGCGAGTTTTTACATATATTAGTAAAAACTGTTTCCTCCAAAATCGCACAATTTTCCTTTAAAAATGCTTCTATTTCGTTGTACAACGCAGTGCTTATGTCAAGTTTTGCTTGCAAGGTTTTGTCCGAAATTTTATTATGTATGGATTTTTTCAAGTTTGAATGAAGCTTTTTTAACTTTTCGAACTGATTCATTGATAATATTATTCAAATTATAAGAAACTGACGATTGCTTTTCAAATTGTTAGAAAGGAAAATCCATTACCTGAATGTAAACTTGAATGATATCACAACGCACAATTTTTAAATTTTTGAACTATTTCATTTATAATGGTACTTAGCTTTACTGTCAGCTGGAACGGCATCCCGTGGTGCATGAGCTGCAAACAACTATCATCCAAGTTGCCATTTGTGCCCCCTGCACACTGCTTCGGTTTTACTGCTGAGATCGGATCCACACGAAATTGTAGTAACATATCCACTGCACTCAATTGTTGTGTCTGTACTCGATGTAGCAGCGACTCAAAATATAAACATCACTGATCATCTGGAATCCAAGGATTCACTTGTTCATGCTGCAGTAACACATTTGCGACACCCAACTGTTGTGTTTATACACCTAGTTTGAATTGTCCATCAGCGACTCAAAATATAAACATAACTGATTCTCTGGAATCCTGGTTTCGTACACTGTTCATCTCACGTTATCAACTGGAATTTAACGTTGATAATTGACTTGGCGTAATCTAAAACGATGCACTTGCTTAAATATCTTCACCTAGGTTCACCGCGAAAGTCGTTTTTCGAATTCGCTGGGGCTTATTAGTTCCTTTTTGCACTTTAGTCTTTCTGAACCATGCTTCACTAATTCACTAATCACGGAGAAGGCGCGGGTCAACGGTCAGCCATGTACTCAGGGTTCCTGATTTCCACTTTTTATTTTCTTCCACATTCGAAGACAGTCAGCAGCGAACGGTTGTCGCTTTAGTTCGTGTGTATGCTTGTCAGCGACGACAGCAAACTCCGGCGAACGGTGGGAAGCCACACTTGGAAATTACTCATTCGTCCACATTCGCATCGCAAGCGAATACGATTCGTGAGTGATGCGATTGATATTGTGCATACGAATTTTTGATGTTTTCGAATTATTTTCTTTGCTAATCTAGCATTTCAGCAACAATACAGTAAAAATGTATGCATTACATGCAAAAATTCTCTTCTATTTATGATAATAGCCGCTTCGATCGCTCACCAGCATTCTTCATCATTCGCCATTCATTCATTCGCGTGCGATCCAGACTGCGACGAATGGCAACGAATATTCATGTCAAGCAGCTGGCTCATCGCTTCCCACTGGTGATGGGGTTGCGTGTTTGATCACGACGATCCGTTTGCTGCTTCTTTCTCGATTTGCTTCAGCAAAGAGGAGTGAATATGAATGGAGTGAGGCGAATATACCGATCCTTGCATGTACTGTACTTCGCGAACATTAATGGAGAAGGCGCACGGGTCTGTCATCAGGACACGATGTATACACTTTGCTTGATGGACATTGAATGAATGATTTTTATTAGTTAGAAAAGTTACACATTACCTGAGGAAAGAATAAAGCATGTTCACACGAATTAATGCTGCGTGGTCAATTCGAGCCGCGCATGGGGTGTTAGATGACATCGGCCGGTCAGGTAACCAAAAGTCGGCACGTTGTCGTTAAGCTAAGCATAATTCATTATTTCTCGTGGGAAATAATAAATTTGCGATGCAGAAAAAGATGTTGTGGAAAATTCCACTACAACTGATTTTTCATGAGCTGGGAAGGAAATCAACACGATCGAAATGAAACCAATCTAGAGTGCGATGCAGCGATGACCTAAACAGTTGTCAAACCACCACGTCTTGGCAAGACAAAGTTTGCCGGGACAGCTAGTAATTTATGAAAATGCTTGTTTCTATTCATAATTCTGGTCAACTCATTCATGAGATTATGAATCACAACCATGATATTATGAATTGGCAGACATCATAAGAACATGATTTTTTATTCATGATGAGGGGAATGGATTTTTTTCCGTGTAGGCAATGGCTTAAGGAATTGATAGCCGACTTTTAACGAATCGTATATTTTACTGAAAAATAGCATTTACATCAAAGTTTAGTTTATTAAATCCAACTCTAGGATATCATATTGAAGTAATACAGTGATTTCAAACCTCATATTGTATCTAATATTCAAGCCAAGCATGAATGTTTGACAATGTATTTCATTGCGCTACGAAACACAGTTATTGAAAAATCGATTTAATTCAATGTTTATGAAATTAAATTTTCATGAATTGCATGTCATTTAATAGCTAAATGATAACAGATTACGATATACCATTCCATAGCAGAAACTGATTGAATGAAAAATGATTGTTTGAACATTTCATGAGGTGGCTCAAGTCGATCAATGTTACCCCGCTGATCAATGATACCCCGGATTACGGTACCAAGATATTGGAAGCTTTCAACATTCTCTCCTGATTGCCCAGCTGCCGTAAAGCTGGAAGGGTTGACCGTGTTTACATTCAACGATTTGGTCTTGTTGACGTTAATGGTGAGACCTGCCGCCGGGGAGCGATTGGCAAGATCATCGAGCTTACTCTGCATATCAGAGCGCCGTTGAGCTAAGAGAGCAACCGCATCAGCCAGTTCCAAGTCATTTAGGTGCTCCATGGTAATGGGCTGCCACAGCAGTCTACGGTTTGGTTCACGGTCAATCGCACCTACCAGGATCTCTTCGATTACGATGGGGAACAGTAGTGGTGATAGTTTGCAGCCTGCCTCACTCCAGCAACGACCCGGATGGGATCAAACAAGACACCGTTGTTTTGCGCTCCGCATGAAAATGCCCTGTATTGTGCTTCAATGAGGCCGATGATTTTCTCAGGGATACCCTTGCGCCTGAGGAGCCCCATGTTTTCGTGATTAAGGCGGTTGAAAGCTATTTCGTAATGTGATAGCAGTGACCAGTCAATGTTTTGACCAGCATGCTGTAATTCAGCTTAGACAGATAGTTAGATACTTCACCACCCCAAGAGATTGCTCAGTACAATACAATTTTGTTTGACGACATGACTACAAACTAGTCTAGTCCAGTATTGTTTGTGTTGAGTGGCAGCCCAGATGTCAATCTGAAGCTTTACCCAACACTTCGATATCGGAAAAGCTGGCTCAGGGCCAATGAATCTTCAAAAATTCCTCCTGGTATTCCTTAATGTCCATGGTTCGTCTATTTTGGTCTTAGTGAGACTCTTGAAATGCAAAATGAGTACTCATACTCGTATAAAAGAAATAAATTTTGGAAAATTTTTGGGCGACTCCCACTAAAATTCTCACAGAAATACACTCTCAGAATTTGTTTTTCCGATACACCAAAATCCATCTTTCAAAGAAACTCTGAAAAAAGAAATACCTAACTACAAACTTTTGAAAATTAACAGTTTCCAATTAACGTGGGGTGCCAATCTAGATGCTTGCCAAGGGCGCCAAGGAACCACGCTACGACTCTGCCTACAGCTCCTGCAGAGGAATCCCTCCAGTAGAGTGGGAGATGTTTACAAAAAAAATAGTTCTTGAACTCCGAGTAAAAAAAAATCCGAGTATTCCAGAAATTGGTCACCGCCATCAGCACCACGCTGATTTGGGTAGCTACGTAGAACAAGCGAGCTTTTTTCAACATTTTGTACAAAATACAAGAAGCAGCTGGGCTTTTTTTTTAAATTATCGTACAAATTGGGCCGAAGGGTCTCAGATTTTCATGATTTTTTTTCCACAGGCTGAACTTATGAATGTATGAACAAAAAAGTAGAGAAAAAATCAGGGTCGCCTATTTTCCCGGAAAACTCAGGTGGAAATTCTTTGTTTTCCCCTGACACTTCGTTTTTGAGTTATGGCCAATTTTGTTGAAAAACGTCCAAATGTATCAAATAAGCCTTTTTTTTGAAAAATCATAACTCAAGAACGAAGCATCGTAGAAACAAGGTTTCTTAATGAAAATGAAAGCAAATTTCACAGGAATAACAAAAATATGAAGTGGAATAAGTTTTCCACAAAACTTTCCACCGTTGAGGAAATTCAAAAAGAAAAGCTGGAAAAACTATTCCCGAATTCACGGAAAATTTTCAAACAAATATTTTAGAGAAGGTAATTTCATATTTTTTTGATATTTTTTTACGAGCTCGGGCATTGTTTTTCCGGCTTTTCTTTACGAATTTTCTCAACTGTGGAAAACTTTTTCCATTTCATATTTTTTTTATTTCTGAGAAAATTTGCTTTCATTTTCTAAAAAAAACTTTGTTTCTATGATGCTTCGTTCTTGAGTTATAATTTTTCAAAGTAAGTAATGTCATGAGAAAACAAAGAATTTTTACCTGAGTTTTCCAGGAAAACAGGCGACCCTGAATTTTTCTCAATTTTTTTTTTCATGTATCCATGAGCCCTGCCTGTGGAAAAAGTTTCATGAAAATCTGGCATTGGGCCGAAAATCCCGTAGAGTAATGCGAGGCAAAAGTTTGCACCCAACAGACTTCACAAAATAACTATTGAACGAAAAGAAAACAATATCGTTTTTCTTCGTTAAACGGGTCCCTATCCTGTTGCCTTCAAAACGTAGTACTAGATTTTTTCGCGTTCCTTTTGTAGTTTTAGTAATACAATTTTTAAAACAAGTACTCCAATGCGAGCTCTTGCCCCATAGTGGGGGCAAAAGTTCGCACCTTGTACAGGGTAGTTTATTGGTGTGATGTTCATTTATTTCATGTTAATTCATGTTCGTCTTTTCACTCTAACCATGAAATCTGTTTCTTTCTGTTCTTAACATTACATCCCAACTGGAGTACGATCTAGTGTTCAGCTTGTATAGAGTATGTTTTATGAAGACTTCCACAACTATTAACTAAGATCTGTCCTTTACAGCCTTACTGAAGTTGTCAAAATACATTGTGGGGTAATCATAGAGATACGTGTTGCACAAAATACATGGAAAAAAATCAAATATGCAGAAAACTGTTGAACGGGCCCGTAAATCTAATCTTATCCCCGTCAGTATGGTGATAAATTATAACTGCGAATTTACAAACTAAGCTATGAAAGGCCCCGGTAACGTAGATGAACATAAGACTTTTAGAAACATACGAAAAGACACGACGAGGATGACGGAGAAAATGTTTAAAAATGTTTTTTAGCCATTTTTCATTTATCGATTTAAATGGGTGAACATAATGTTTGCCTTACAATCAATCTTCTTACAAGTTCAAACTCTCTGCCGCAACGATTCCAGGGGGCATACTACACATTTTATGCATATATAGTAGTTCCTATATGAAATTATCATTGCTTCAAAGATTCTGTAAACATATTGATGTACTAGACTCAGAAATCTAGTGCGAACTTTTGCCCCACTGTCGAGGTTTCAACAATGTCGCTTTCTGCAAGAAGCACTAGTAGTTTATTGTTTATTCGAGTACACCTCGCAAACTACTATGGAATAACGATTCTCCGACATCAAGAGGTTATGAGATTCTTCTTCTACCTGTTACTACAAATTCTTATTCCAAAAGGTCCATAAATTCTATCAAAACACCTAGAAACACATTTTTCCGCATAACTTTGCCAAACCATAACGAAAAATGCCCAGCTAACTGCTACAGTGCTATTATATTTGATTTCTTCGTGTTGCGTTTAGTTTTAAGAGCTAGTAGGTACAAATTTGCAACGGGTTCTTGCCCCCACCCCCTCCTTTACCGAAAAACTGACTACGCCCTTGTGTGTATATGGAAAACCTGTGCGGTTAGGCCAGCTCTACAAGAAAGTCACGGAAAAACCACTTTATCTTCAATATTTAAGGTAAATTTCATGACGTCGTACCCGTGTCTGGTTGTAGCGGTTCAGTGTGATTTCGGAGAAGAGGCTAGTTAATGGAAGATGCTGCAGCACATAAGGACTGTATCGTTAATTATGAGTACACCTGAAAATTGCTGTATTTGAAACTGTTTTATTTATTTTGTAAATTAAATTCAATTACATTGTTTATTGACCATTAGAAAAGCCCATGACATCATTGTAAATTTAATTTTTCGTGGATCTTGCCACCTCTCGCACTTTCTTCTTGGTGTTCTTCATAAGGTTTTGGACAACCGTTCCGACGACGGTTTTGCTTGGGTTGACCCAGTTTTTCTTGAACTTGGTGGCGTCCTCTACTCCTCTATCCTATTTCCGTACTTTCCCTTTCATCAAGGTTAACTATTTCTCAACGAGCCATATATGCGGGCAATTTAGAGGATTCATTGCCTTTTCTACAAATTGAACATTATTTTCTTCATACCAGTCAAAGATGTCACGCGCATAGTGGCAGGATGCTAAATCCGGCCAAAATAATGTAGGAACCTTTGTGCTTTCAGATGAGTGGCAGAATAAGTTTCTGGAGACATTCCTTCCGGTATATTTCGACGTTCATACTTGGAACTGTGAAAAAAGGTGACGATTTCATACCACATTGACAAATTGCTTGCCAAGCTAACACATTTTCCCAATTTTTACGCAAAAAACGATTTCTCCTAATTCGGAACATCCGTGCCACGCTTCACAGTGAAAAACTGTGCCCCTGAAAGTGCCTTGTAGTCCAATTTGACATACGTTTCATCATCCATTATTATGTACATGTAATTTTTACTCAAAACATCGTCGTACAGTTTACAAGCCAGAGTTTTCACATATTCCGCCAGAATTTGACTGCGTTTTGGACATTTCTGTTTTGGGTTGGTCTTCAGAGAATAACGCTCCTTGGCGCGCTTAACCATATCAAAAGTCGTTCCACACTTTTTTATGCAATCTCTGATCGATACCTCCTATTTTCCTTTAACGATTTTGGAAATTTTGCTGTCCAAATTTGACTTGAACACACCTGTTTTTTGCCGCGTCCGGGTGAGTCTTTCAGTGTGTTATGTGCATACCGTACCGAAACGTTTGATAGCGTTTTGGACAACGTAAACCCTAACACATTCAACTTTTGCTAATTTTCTTAGCGATGATCATTTTTTATTGCAGTACCTGGTCACAATCGATTTTCGCTTCTCTTCCGTAAACCCTCGCATTGCTCCGCTTGAGGAAAAACTTTAACTTTTAATGAAGGTTATCGTTTGTTTACAACGTTAGCAACACATAGGCACATAGCAGTTGTCAAAATAAGGTATAGTTTTTTTAATACAGAGCCTCAAAGGTGTACTCATAATTAACGATACAGTCCTTACGCACTGGACACTTCGAAGGATGTTTATTGGTGGGCTCGTTCCATTTTATCATTATAATAAATGCTATAGGATGCATAAAATTCTGCTCTGGTTTTTGTGTGTTTATCTAACAAGTATTGAAAAGTTCGTCACGTCATGTGTCGGCGTTAGTTCCGAATGCACATTTAGTTGATAATAAATATTTTTCTTTCATTTTTTGCATTCACACAAAAGTTTGAATGATTCGTCATTTTCGGTGTCGATATGTGTAATATTTTATTCAAAATGAATACGCGTTATGATTCAAATAGGTTGCATGAATCACATTACTAACCTAAGTGAATCCAGATCATGTGACTTTCCCCTCCCCACTACCAAAAGTCCCGTGACAGTCGTGGAAAAGATGAGGTGATCTCGGTCTCTAGTAGCAGTGTACATCACACTAACAGTTCCCTTCCTCGATGACCACGTCTTTACGGCCGGCGCTGTTATTGGCTAATAAAGTTTGGAATTCTCGAACTGTGCTCATTGAGAGCGGTAGCTACTTCCAAGTTCTGTTGATGGTTCCTTGTGCGTGCAATGTCGATTATTCTGGTCAACGGTGTAGCAACTACGAATTGTACGGTCATCTATGCTCATACTCATGCTCTATATTTAAGGAAAATTTCATGAATATCATTCGGATTTTTTCGAAGATAGTTGATGACATTTGACCTGTTGGGAAACACTAATCTTTGCAATGCTACACACTAAGAATAAATCACAGAAGTCTGTGAAATTTCACCGAAATCTCAACAGCAGAATTTTCGGTCAACTGTTCGGTGATTTTTTGATTCACCGAACAATCTGTAAAAATAAAGATGCTCCTCTGTCAAAATCACCGAACGTTTCGGTGATTTGCTTCACAAATTTTCTGTGAATTATTTGTATGTTTTTGTTGGTTTCGCAGAACTTTCTGTGATATATCTACAGATGTACGGTTATTTATTTTTTGGTTAATTTGCAGTTCACCGAACTTTTCGGTAGATTTTTTCAGTTTTCTCAAATCAAAATGAAACTGATTCTCCTTTGGATTTATTCGAAACTGGAAGATTTATTTCGATGTTCATTTGTAAACATGTAGCGCGGGCATGACACACGAATCAGCAGGACAAAAGAAGTGGTTTTTCACATGATTGCTCATGTGACGATGCAACGCGGTGATTTATCCTGGCACTTCATCGCGGCCGAAACAAATGGCTACAAAAGATATATATTATTAATGTGCAATTATTACTTACAGAAAATACGATTGTACGACATTTCCCCGAATACCAGTTTCCCGAATGAAGTTTCCCCGAAAGTTTTTTCCCCGAATGTACCATTTCCCCGAAAAATGTTTGCCCGAATGTACCGTTTCCCGGAAAAGATTATTACATATGCCATTTAACATTGACCCAATGCACAACTAGGGGCATCCGGTCTTTAGGACGAAGTACGCTTAGCCAAAGTACGTCAGACCGAAGTACGTTAAGCCGAATGGGTTGCAAAGCTAAAGTTCATAGGGTAGAATGGGTCAGTAGGCCGTCTTCTTAATTTTCTTCATAAACAAGGCCTAGAAGATGTTTGAGTCCCTTGAGTGTTTTACATTCCTCGAATCTAGGGAATTCTATGGATACTGGGATATACTTCCATGATTTTACAATATTTCTTTATTCTTTTCCCTTTTCTCACTTAGATGATTTCTTGATATTGATGTTATACTGTTACTGAAGTACTGATGATCAACCCAAGTAACATGTTGATAGGCAATTAGTCTTGTAGAGGTTTTGAAAACCGCCATAAATCTTTCTATCTATTATTTTGGCTTTATTTTGGTTCTAAGAACCTGTTCTAGTGTATTTGACTAAACAATGTTACTTGGGATGTGATCACCCTGCCAACATTCCATCTGAAAATTTCGCCTCTTTTTATAACACGTAGTGGTTTTTAGTTGTAATATTGCATAGCTTATTGCCGGTAGTAATTTATCAAACCACTGACTGTCCTATGACAGATTACCCTTCTTTGAGAAGTCGGCTGTTCTTTTGAGTATTGGGTTATATATGATCGAACTGAGTATTTTCTTGGCTTTCAACTCAGTTGTAATGATGCTCGTCTGGCATAATGATACTTTCGGCCTAATGATTGCAGCCTAACGTACTTCGGCCTGACATACTTCTGCCTAAAGATCCAGCAGCGTCTTTTTGGCTAAATTAATTTCCCTTCTTTCATCATATACAGTTCTTTCAAAATATTGCCGGCGGTCTAACTACTAGTATGTTCTGTAGAAATGTCAATTCTAAATTCTACTTCGGTCATGGTTAATCCATTGATTTACAAAAAAACTGAAGAGTGCTTAGCTTCAAATCTGTTTGTCAAACAAATTGAATTACATTGACTTTTGTTTTAAAGCCTGTTAATACACATTAAAATTGTGCTCATAGACTTTCTTCGCTAGCAAGAATACTTTAAGACTTAAAGTTGAAGTCATCTGGATCATGTGTTTTACAATGACAATGAGCCGATTACTACCATAATCACGATGACTCGTTTTAAAAGTATTATGCGTTTAAAGGGCGTTTTCATCGATTGAAAATTCAAAAATAAATAGAAAGAACAGCCTATGAATAAAAGAAGGGAAAATTATGATGAGCGTGGTCTTAGTCGAGTGCCATGTCATTTTCAATCAGTACAACAGAAAAGAACGACCAATATTCAAAAAAAAGCAAACCTCATTGAAGCATCATGAAGAACATTATAACTCGAAGAATTCATGGTAAGAGGGAATGCACAATATCAATTAAATGTGAATGTTTCCATGATCTTGATATCTTTCTAAAGACCACACATCGTCACACTTTGTACTCAGGCTAACTTTCCGCTACTTCGTTTCAATGACTAGTTCAGACAATGGAATTAATCAAGAAAATGATTAGAAACCAGTACTAAAAGTAGTATTATAAATATTTCGGGGAAACGGTAAATTCGGGGAAACGGTTCGTTCGGGGAATCGTTTTTCGGGGAAATAACTTTCGGGGAAACTTCATTCGGGGAACTGGTTTTCGGGGAAATGTCGTACAATCGAAAATACTAACCAGCCTCTTATCCCGCTGCTAGGAATGGTCCAAAACTTCTTCTAGTTTTTGGTTGTTTTGCAGATCTTCACATTATTTTATTGAATGATTACTTTTGCCACCTTCACAAAATAACAGTTAACACCAAACAATTTTGTTTTGACAATCCGCGCTTGGCAGTGGCTTTTACATAAATTCGGTAAAAATTATAGCACGTGATAACAATTTTGATGTTCACCGAAGTGAAACGTAAAAAATTCACAGAATTCGGTGATTCATTTGCCTTTACCGAATTTTTTGTGAAGTTTTGACAGTTGGATTGGAAAACATTGAATTTAACAGAAAGATCTGTGAAAGCGTATTTTACAGTTTACATTCGGTGAAATCTTTCACAGAATTCTGCGATTTATTCTTAGTGTGTAGGGGTATTAGGGGCATAATGGACACCCTAAGCAAATGAGTATGTTAGGCATGTATAACAGACAAAAACTTAACATATTATCAGTTGGCTTACAACTTTAACTTGTTTCCTACGTATTTCAATCATTTACAGCTAGTAGAATGTCATTATTGTGAAGAAATAATGAATTGAAAACCGTGTGTTTTTTGGGGCTGGCAGGAAAGGTACGGGGCGAAATGGACACCCATCGGGGCATAATGGACACCCCTGCATATTTTATGCTGTATCTTTGAGAATATCGACCAGTTAAGTAATTTGCCAACGGAGATCAATACCACATATATAATACTCCATCTTAGACGAGTTTACATAACTTCAAAGTTAATTAAATAAATTTTAGGCTAAAATAATCGGATTGAATTTTTTTAAACTCTTTAAAACGCCTAACAGTATGCAACGCGCGTACATCCATTCAAAATTGCTAGTGTTCATTTCGCCCCGAATAGACTACAACATTAAAATAGCTATTTTCAGTGTGTTCTGATCAAAAATATAATACTTCTTTCATTGCTAAATCTACGTATACATGTAGATAAGCTAACAATTCACTTGTTTGTATGGTGGACACACTCAATCACTCGTAATACCTTATTTGCTGCTGCTTCGAAATTATAAGAAATCCACCATTTGAAGAACATGCTTCAATTTCAAGGATATTTTGGTTATTTTGAAGGAATATAAATGGTACTTTTGAAAAATAGAACAATGACTTGTTCACTCTTTGGCGAGCGTTCGTGCGAGACAGTCGCAATTTTTAGTTCGTCCGGTTTGTCTTCGATACTTTCCAGTTCGGTGGCTATTTTCAAAGTGCTAGTGTTTTCGAGTGATCAAGTTAATAAGTGACTATCCCTAGTGGGACGCGTGCGGTTGGCAAGGCCACAATTTTTGCCGCAAAAGTTCGTTTGATTTGAATAAAGTTCACGTTTTCGTTACATCACGTGGCGCATTGACCGACTATCGAGCACAGAAGTGCAGCACCCCCCACACACCGCGCCGCTCGCGCGGCCGTGATCGGCTTCTTCCAGTGAGTACTCAAGCTCATCGTCGTCGAGAGCAGCAGCCCACCGAGAGAGGAGCAGAGAGCGTTCAACCGCCGCACACGAACGACGGCGCTCAGCAGCAGCTCGCTTCCTCCCTGTGCGGGCCATCCGATCGCTTGGACCTGTCGTCGAGCCTGTGGCTAAACAGAGTGCACAAAGATAAGTACATAAAGTTACCTCTCGTTGTTACCCCCTCTCCACTGACTCTTTGATTAGATTTAATTTGGTACATAAGCAGTTTTTTCTCACTTTTCCTGTAGCGTTAATTTTGTCCCTTGTTTTTTGATTATTTCTCGTCCCCGTGATAGTGTTAGTTTAAGATTTTTGAGTGCCCCGTGGTGGTAGTTAGCTACCACAATGGGCGATGATGATGATGGCGGAGGAACATCGTACCGCATCAACGAAGCTTCGTTATTGGCATCGGATTGTTCGAGCCAACAAGGCGATGTAAATGCTAATCCCTTTGTCTCCCTTCACCCTGGCGCTTCTGCAATGGACACCAACAGTAAATCTGTTTCGACGTCCCCCCGCCTCAAGGCCTACCCTCCCGACTTTGGCGGGCCATTTGTTGTTTTCTTCCGACCCAAAGGCAAACGTTTGAACACCGTTCAAATCAGCAAGGATCTGACTAAGCGGTATTCTTCCGTTGTCTCCATTGACATGGTCGGTACAGCTAAGCTTCGGGTGACAGTAGGCGACCGAAAACACGCTAATGAGATTGTGGCCTGCGAGTTGTTTACTCTTGAGTACTTTGTCTACCTTCCAAGCGCGTCGATAGAGATTTCGGGGAAGGTCGCCGACGCATCTTTGACCTGTGAAACGATCATGCAAGGCTGTGGTCGTTTCCATAACCCTTCTCTTCCTCCTGTCCAGATACTGGATTGTCGGCAACTGCATTCGGTCTCCCAGGAGGGAGAGAAGAAGGTTTACACACCATCTGAAGAATTTTGTGTGACCTTCTCCGGATCTGCATTACCAGATCTGCTGGCGATTGGCAAACTTCGGCTACCTGTGAGGCTGTATGTACCGAAGGTAATGAATTGCATCAATTGCAAGCAGCTGGGTCACACCGCCCAGTACTGCAGCAATAAACCTCGCTGTGCAACATGTGGGGAGAGACATGTGGACGGTGCGTGTAAAACGCCGCCCAAGTGTGTTTATTGTGGCAGCGACCGTCCACATGATCTGATTGATTGCCCAAGGTACATACAGCAGAAAAAACATCAAAAACGATCGTTGCAGCAGCGATCACGGCGAAGCTACGCCGAAATGCTGAAAAAAGCTGCCCCGACCGTTGAATCCCGTAACATCTACTCGTCTTTATCTCTCGATGATCAGGGCTCTGACTCTGAGGTCGGGGACGGGGTTCCCTTTGTTTTCAAGGGTGAAACGAGGAAACGGATGAGGCTCCAGAGACCCACCAAAAAACCTCGGAATCTGCCTAGCAGCGACCCCCAACCCACCATGACAAATTTCAAGAGTGGTAAGAAAGTCACAAAACGTTCCCCTCCGGGTTTCAAAATCCAGGACGAACGAGACTTTCCATCACTCCCGGGAACATCTAAAATCCCAGATGTCCCACGTTTTTCGAATTCTCAACCGGAAAGACAGCATTCGGAGCACCAGGAGCAACCTCAGGGTGCGCCATTGTTTACGCTCTCTGGCATCGTAGACATCATCCTCAGCTTCTTCAATGCTTCAGATTCCGTGAAGAACATAGTAAAAGGACTTCTTCCTTGTGTGACCCCTCTTTTGAAGCAGTTGGCTTCTAAAATGCCCTTCCTTGCGACAATCGTATCTTTCGATGGCTAATTTAACCACCGAGGTTGAAGATACGATTTCGGTTCTACACTGGAACTGTCGTAGTATTACACCGAAATTAGACGTTTTTAAATTTTTAGTTAACAATTTACAATGCGATGTTTTTGCACTATCCGAAACATGGCTGACACCTGATGTAACCTTACCTTTTCCCGATTATAATATCATTCGCCTTGATCGATCCGACCCGTACGGAGGGGTGCTTCTAGGGATCAAGAAGCAGCACCCATTTTACAGAGTCGATTTTTATCCGATGACAGGCATTGAAGCCGTCGCATGTGAGGTGACTATCCGAGGTAAAACCCTCAGTGTTGCCTCCATATATCTTCCTCCGAGAACTGCGATATCTCGCAGGGATCTCGCTCACATCTGCTCGGTTATGCCCGAGCCTCGGCTGCTCATGGGTGATTTCAACTCCCATGGTACAGGCTGGGGGGAACTGTACGATGACAGCCGTTCAACGTTGATATATGACCTCTGCGACGACTTCAACATGACAATTTTGAATACCGGAGAAGTTACACGAGTGGCACCTCCAGCTCAAGATGGCAGCCCTAGAAACAGCCGATTAGACCTCTCAATCTGTTCGAGCTCACTATCGCTGGAGTGTACATGGAAGGTTATCCAGGATCCCCATGGTAGTGATCATCTGCCGATTGTTGTTTCTATTTCCAACGGGTCGCATCAGTCTCCATCGATCGACATCGCCTACGATCTCACCAAGCACATTGACTGGGAGAAGTACGCGGAAGCAATTATCGACGGTGAGCAATCGGTAGAAGTTCTTCCACCGCGGGAAGAGTATCGGTTTCTGTCCGAGCTGATCATCAGTAGCGCGCTTCAGGCACAACGTCGACCAGTGCCAGGTCCGTCGGTTCGCAGGAAACCCCCCAATCCGTGGTGGGATAGTGAGTGTACAGAAATCTACCGCGAGAAATCCGCGGCGTTCAAAGAGTTTCGGAAACGTGGTTCGGTCGAAAACTTTCAGCGGTACGCTTTCCTTGAAAGCAAGTTCAAGAACTTGATCAAGGCGAAGAAAAGCGGTTACTGGCGTCGGTTCGTCGAGGGTTTGTCGCGCGAGACTTCGATGAGAACTCTTTGGAACGTCGGAAGAAGAATGCGTAACGCGTCGTCGGTTAACGAGGATCGAGAAAGCTCTCCTCGATGGATCCTCAAGTTCGCAAAAAAAGTTTGTCCAGATTCCGTGCCCGTTGAGCGAATAATGCGTGATGTTTCTGAAGATAGGGACGACATGGATAGGCCTTTTTCAATGGTTGAATTCTCACTTGCTCTTCTTTCGTGTAACAATTCCGCTCCAGGAATGGATCGAATCAAGTTCAGTTTGCTTAAAAACCTCCCCGACGTCGCTAAGAGGCGCTTGTTGAACTTGTTCAATCAGTTCCTGGATAACAACATCGTTCCGGATGATTGGAGACAAGTGAGGGTGATAGCTGTTCAAAAACCCGGGAAACCCGCGTCGGATCATAATTCGTACCGTCCAATCGCGATGTTGTCTTGTCTACGGAAGCTGTTGGAGAAGATGATTCTCTTTCGACTGGACAATTGGGTTGAATCGAATGGCATGTTGTCAGACACACAGTTTGGTTTCCGCAGAGGCAAAGGTACGAACGACTGTCTTGCGTTGCTTTCTTCAGAAATTCAGCTTGCCTTTGCTCAAAAGCAGCAAATGGGCTCAGTGTTTTTGGATATTAAGGGTGCTTTTGATTCAGTTTGTGTCGATGTTCTTTCCGACAAACTACACGACTGTGGCCTTTCGCCAATTCTTAACAACTTTTTGTATAATTTGCTGTTTGAGAAGCAGATGAGTTTCGCTCATGGTGACTTGACAGTTTCACGAATTAGCTACATGGGCCTCCCCCAGGGTTCATGTCTAAGCCCCCTTCTTTACAACTTTTATGTTAGAGACATAGATGATTGTCTCATGGAAAACTGCACGTTAAGGCAGCTTGCGGATGACTGTGTTGTCTCTGTAACGGGATCAATAGCAGCCGATCTGCAAGGACCACTACAGGATACTTTGGACAATTTGTCTACTTGGGCTCTCAAGCTGGGTATCGAGTTCTCTCCGGAGAAAACTGAGATGGTTGTCTTTTCTAAAAAACACAAACCGGCAAAGTTTCCGCTCGTTCTGATGGGTAAGACAATCACTCATAGCATGTCTTCACAATACCTCGGCGTCTGGTTCGACTCCAAATGCACCTGGGGGAAGCACATTGTGTATCTGATACAGAAATGCCAAAAACGAATCAACTTTATGCGAACTATTACCGGAACATGGTGGGGAGCACATCCGGAAGATCTGATCAGGCTGTACCAAACAACCATTCTATCGGTTTTAGAATACGGTAGCTTCTGTTTTCAATCCGCGGCGAAAACACACTTGCTGAAGCTTCAACGGGTTCAGTACCGTTGCCTTCGGATCGCGTTAGGTTGCATGAACTCGACTCACACAATGAGTTTAGAGGTACTTGCTGGTGTACAGCCTCTGACAGACCGCTTTGCGGAGTTGTCGTTCCGGTTCCTCATCCGATGCGAGGTTGTGAATCCAATGGTCATAGAAAACTTCGAAAAGCTGCTCGAACAGAATCCCCAAACTCGTTTTATGAGTGTGTACTACTGGTACATGACGCTGGAGGTAAGCCCATCTCCGGTTAACACCAATCGTGACAACTTCTCAGACTTCGACAGCTCCTCTGTGGATTTTGATCTCTCTATGAAGGATGAGATCACCGGTATACCGGAATCTTTTCGTTCCATACGTATTCCACAAATTTTTGCAAGTAAGTTCGGGCATGTTAGCGGGGCCAGACAGTTCTTCACAGATGGTTCCAAAACCGATGATTCGACTGGATTCGGTGTCTACAACGAATTTCATAGCGCCACCTTTATGCTTCAAAAGCCATGTTCGGTATATATTGCTGAGCTAGCGGCTATATACTACACCTTAGAGTACATTCGCACTCTCCCACCTGAGCACTACTTCATTTTTACCGACAGTCTAAGCTCTCTGGAGGCTGTTCGGTCAATGAAACCGATGAAGCACTCAGCGTACTTCCTGAAAGGAATACGCCAAGTCTTGAGTGCTTTGTCCAAACGCTCATACATCATCACCATAGCTTGGGTCCCTTCACATTGCTCAATCCCGGGCAATGAGAAAGCGGACTCTCTGGCTAAGGTGGGCGCTAGCGAAGGCGATATTTACGAGCGTCAAATCGCCTTCGACGAATTTTTTGCATTGGCCCGTCAGGAGACCTTGATCAGCTGGCAACACAAATGGAGAGATGGAGAGATGGGTAGATGGTTGCACTCCATCATTCCTCAGGTGTCGAAGAAGCCATGGTTCAAAGGGTTAGATTTGAGCCGCGATTTCATTCGTGTAATGTGTCGGTTGATGTCCAACCACTATTTATTGAACGCACATACCTTCCGTGTTGGGCTCTCAGAAAGCAATCTCTGTGTCTGTGGCGTGGCTTACCAGGATATCGAACATGTCGTGTGGGGATGCAATGAGTATCGTGAGGTCAGATCTGAGTTACATGAAATTCTCCGGGTCCGAGGAAAACAACAGAAACCCGTTAGAGAAGTGTTGGCAGGACTTGATTTGGAATACATGAACCTGATTTACCAGTTTTTGAAACGTGTTGATGTCAGAGTTTGATGTAGTACGTTCCTTGTTTTCGTTGTCCGCCTTTTGGTTTTGTTGTTCGTCCCTGTCTGTCGTCACCCCCATTCCGTTTGTCCTCTTCTTGTCGTTGTCTACCGATAAAGTCCTTTCTTTTTGGTTCCATTACAGATATGGACAATTGTCCCATCAATGTTTTAGTATAAGTTAGCAAATAATTTAGTTTTAAACCCATAAATCCCTCCTTCCCAATTTTATTTTATTATTATTTTTTTTTTAATCCTTAACCTCGAAACAGCCGCGAGTACTTCGGCTTCCCAAACTAACATAGTTTTAAGGCAGTAATAAATTGTAAAATGTATAACCATTGTAAAAAAAAACAAAAGATTTCGGCTCAGTTATGCCCATGTGGCGCCCGAGCCTTCCAAATAAACGAATAAGTAAAAAAAAAAAAAACAATGACTTGTTGTCGAGGCCCGTGGCGCAGTGGTCCACACGTTCGCTTCATAAGCGGATGGTCATGGGTTCGAACCCAGCCCCGGCACTTGCAATTTTTCGTCAGTTGCTCTTCCCCCCAAGAGCAGCTGGCACCTGACCCTCTTCGGAGCATATAGCTCTAACGGACCCGGAATTTGGGCATCGGCGAACCGCAACTCATAATGGACGACCCCCAATTGGACTGGAAAAGGAACAGCAGCCAACCACCAGCATAGTCGTGCTCATCATTCTACCGTGGACAGGGTAGAAAAGTTGAAGCAGCACAAGGCACCAGTTCGATATAGTTGAATTAGAATAGAATACATATAGGCGCTGTACAAAAGTGTAAGTGCAGCGTCCAATTGGAATCGCTCACGTAGTGCCCAAGTGGACAAAAGAGCTGAAAATTAGGTTAAGTGATTAAGAAAAAAAAAACAATGACTTGTTCCTTTACACTTATGCATTAAAAGTTTTACATAAAAGTCAACGGTTTCGGCAAAAACAGGGGTGTCCATTTCGCCCCGGGTGTCCATTATGCCCCTAATCCCCCTACTACATTGTAGTTAATGCTTATTCAAATCCTTGCAGAATTCGAACAACATTTGCATTTTATCCTCGCACTTTTGATTCATGAGAAATTCGCTTGACTCGCGACCTTCGGTTGAGAATCAATTAAAGAATCGCGCCACTTGGGCGGTGGCTTCTATTTTCGTCTGTTTTCCACTATAACTCAGTCAAATTTGAATCAATTGGCTTCTTTAGTGGTGTTGAGATAATTCCATATTCGTAATCTGCATGCCAAACTGAGCCGAAATCCAAATTCTCATCAATTTTGGTGCCCGGGAACCTATTTAAAAATCAATTTGAAATTTGTATGGGAGCGATTTGTCGAATCACCCCTCGTCGCATTTTTTACTGAGCGGAGCTGTCAAGCAGTTGCCCAGCTGTCAAAAGGTGAATTCAAAAAATCTCTTTGAAATTGATTTTAGATACCAAAATAAAGTTCTAAAAATCTGAAAAAAATCATAGCGGCTCAGAAAAAGGTGCTCTTTTGTTTAAAAATAAAAAATCATTGAATTGTTCTTAATTTAAAAACCCAATTGACACAATTTTTGGAATGCAGTGAGATAGGTATAGTATCTACCTGTGTACAACATTTCAAGTCAATTGGTTCAAAATTGACTGAGTTATAGTGGAAAATAGACGAATATAGAAGCCACCGCCCAAGTAGCGCGATACCCTACATTTGCAAAACTGCTCAATTTTTATAGCTACTAAGTCACTCTAAACGTATCACAATTTCAAAACTTTGTAGAAAATTTTCAAATGTCACATTTGACGTAATAATCCAGCTGATTGTCGATGTTTGACCTAATCTACCTAGTGGTCAATTTCGAGAATGAAATGAACGAAATGGGGATGAAGAGAGAACAAGGTATTTTCATTGAATCTGAAAGACGGATAACAACCAACTAGACAGAATGGAGACCCATTAAACATCAGATGTTTACGGCACCGAAAATTCCTGTCACCATATAGTTTTCGCTCGGCGAATGACCAATCCGGCTCGACCTAATGTGCCTCAATTAATCATATTTATAGTCTGTTGTGCGCCAAATCTACTATATAAGTAGTGCTGATTAATTTTTCGAAGTTTTTACATATTTTAGACTAGAAGAGATACAGATACAGATGTTGCAGTATTATTCAAAAACTTGATTCTCAAAATACGTCATTTCAAACTAAATATTATCGAATCAAGTTTATCCGGAATTCAGATTTGCAAAGTTCTTTAGGTCAAGGCTTTCTGAACGGTATGTGTTAAGAGTAGCATTCCTGCTATTATGGAATCAGTGGAAAGCACTCATTTTCGATCCAGGATATTTATATGACGAGCAAATTAAGTATTTGGTTGGCAGCAGCTGATTCTTCAGCTTTAGCATAATTCCGTACAGTCGGGATATCTTAAAGACTGTGCCACCCACTTGACACTTCAGTTAAAAATATAGTAGCCTATTGAAAGAGATTCTTTTCGTTATCCCTGCTCATTTCGGTTTGCGGAACTTAGCTGTTGCGAAATGCGTTGAGCTATTGGTGAAACTTCCGTGTTACCTGATAACCGCTTGCGCTACGTTCTTCACCTCTTATGTCTCTTTGCACTCCTCGTCAAACCTACCGTTGTTCCTTTGACGCCGTTCCACGTACCCGATGATGCTTTGATTATATTCCAGCAGAGGAGCTTCATCGAACTGGTCATCAGTGTTGGAAAATTCATTTCGTCATATCTAAATTCAATCACCTACAGCTCATTTTAGAAGCTGAACCTGAGAGTATGGTATATGAAAAACTTGTGCGGCTGGACCAATTCTGCAAGAAAGTCACGGAAAAACTGCTATTTCCCGAATATTTAAGGTAAATGTCACGGACTACCTTCGAAAAATGCAAAAGATATTCACGGTGATTATCATTTGGCATTTTTCAAAGGTAGTCCGTGACATTTACCTTAAATATTCTAAAAATAGCAATTTTTCCGTGACTTTCTTGCAGAACTGGTCTAGCCGCACAAGTTTTTAATATATCATATTCTCAGGTTCAGCTTCTACAATGAGCTGTAGGTGATTGAATTTAGATATGATGATATGATTTTTTCAACACTGCTGGTCATTATCGAACAAGGATACCTGTAGATTGTAGATTCTGTGCATATGTGATGGCGATATCCAGTAGTTTTAGTCACTCTAGGTCAGTGTTATAAAAGTGACTAGCTTTAATAAATACAATTCCAAAATAGCAATTAAATTGCTGGCTTATAATGTATCCAGTTCCATTGTAGGTATTTGTAGTTATTCTGTAAAACAACTTCTTTGTAATATACAACTTCCTAATTGCTAATGATGATCACATTAACTCCCATAATCAATCAGAAACAACTAATCAAGCCAACAACAGCCCATAAAACTAGATATGATCTACCAGTATTGAATAAAATACTAACAATTAAATATCTGTTTCAAACGGAACGGCATATCCAACATACTATCTAGCTACTCCCGCTGCAACAGTCTACAGCAAACGGTCTCTAGAGTCTAGAGAATCAGCCTTGACCGTGATTTAGCATTAGCTACAAAGATATCAGCATCGCATCTCGGTAGGACTGTTGCCCAGCATCACCATTGCCACAGTCACAAGGCGGGTGGAAAGGTTACAGAGTTGAAAAGTCAGAATCGACATTCTTTTGCCTGTTGGAGCTGTTGCATAGCTGTTTCGGCGTCAACGGTAGGTATGAGGCGAACCCGCTCGCGCCACATCACTCACACGGACTAAGCGGACGGCGTATTCGTCGACCGACGATGTCCTATGCGCAAACTGATCCGGGCATAATCTGATTTTTCCATTAACTAACTCGACATTGTTGGTGACTGACTGGTCTCTCCCTTCGGAGGCCCTCCCGCTCAAAAGTGATCTATTTCGGATTGGAGTCATTCTACATGGCACTCAGCGCGCACCACATGAGCCGTCAGCTGAAGGCAGTGATTTACTATTTGGAACAACAGCAGCCGGACCGAAATGAACTTCTCAGACGAATTTGCAAACTCCGACGCCGCGGTTGTCTCGCGTCTCATTAGGAATAGTGCTCCGCTGTTTCGCTAGCTTTTTGTCAAATCTTCCTCCCCTAGCACACGTGAGATTAATGGATGGATTTCAAGTTTAGAGCCATCAAATGGTTTTTGATTCTCCTAGCGCTTGTCCGACCGCATACCCGTATATCGGAATAATAAATCTCCTGCACCTATAAAATGTAGCGAAAACATGGCCAAGCGAAAAAATTGAAACTGGGTCACATAAAACACCTTCGCGCGAAAGATGCGATCGTAAAACAACCAGCGAGGTGACTGGTTGCGTGCGTGTGAATTCTATGACGACCAGCTGGTTGTGATTTGAATCTTGAACGATTTGGCGTCAAACGTTCTCAAACCTTTATAGGTTACCTCTGAACTAAATGATGACCTGTTTATTCTTAGTGGGTAATTGCTTTAGCTATAGTTGCGCCAGCTATCATAGGAATGCATAT
The DNA here is from genome assembly GCF_035046485.1 of Aedes albopictus. Taxonomy (NCBI): domain Eukaryota; kingdom Metazoa; phylum Arthropoda; class Insecta; order Diptera; family Culicidae; genus Aedes; species Aedes albopictus. Next base: position 111,158,229 of record NC_085138.1, on the reverse strand, counting down.
GACGAGAACTAGAAAAAATGGTGATTTTGAAATTTCTAGAAGAATTTTTGGGAGAATTTCGGAAGCAATCCCTGTAAAAAGTTCCAGGAATGATTTCAAGAGAAATCTCAGTAGGAATCTCTTATGAACAAGAGCAATCGCTGTAGAAACATTCGGATTAAACTCTGAAGAAATTCCTGTTGCAGTCCCTGGAGGAACTCCTTACTAAAAATTACTAAAGAAATTCCTAGAGAAATATTTGGAAGATAATATGACAAATACCTGGAAGAATTACAGGAAAAAAATTGAAAAAAAATCATGTAAGAATTCCTGAAATAACTTATGTGGAAATCTCTAAAATTAATTCAGAGGGTCTCCTAGAGATAACGCAGGAGGACCTTATGGAAGAATTTATGAAGGAACTGCTGTAGAAAGTCTGGAGGAATTCCTGAAGAAATTTCTGGAAATTCTTCTGAAGAGGGTACTGAAGGAAGTTCTAGAGAAATTTGTGGAGGAATTCCGATTCCGGGAGAATCTTTGGAGAAACCGTAGCAGACACTCCTGAATAAATCTAAGGAGGACATCATGTCAGGAGAAATCTTTTTGGGAATTTCGGGAAAAAATCTGTACATTTTTCAGACGCAAATACTCTTACAAATCTCCCAACATTCCTTGAGAAGTAAATGTTTGATTTCTCGACTGTGCAATCAAAAAAACTCTTCGGAACGATAACAGATTTGATTCGTCCCTAGGTTTCGGCAATGCTTGTTGCCATCTCTAGAAAAATGTCTGAAGAAATCCCTGTAAAAGCACCTTAAGAGATTCCAGTAGAAATCTCTGGAGAAATCCGTGAACACCTGTAGAAACTTTAGAAGGAATCTCTGGAGAAATTCCAGTAAGAATTTCTGCAGAAATCGCTGCAGGAATTCCTGAAGGCATATCTGGAAGAAACTGTAACGAAAATCTGGAAGAATCCCATAAAGAATTACAGGAGGAATTTCTGAAAAAAATTGTCGAAGAATACCTGAAACTTTTTCAGAGGATTTCCAAAAGAAATCGCAGGAGAAATTTATGGAAGAATTTCTCGAATTTTTATTTTTTGGTAGGGGTTCGACTGGGAAGTTGACTTATTTCTCGTGGGCTTTCTGCTTTCAGTCAAAGAAAAGCGTTGATTATCTTATCTAATCGCCAACGTTTCTCGAAAAACTCCTGAAGAAATTCTGGGGGAATACCTGGAGGTTTTCTGGAGGAATTTCTGAAGATAGTACCGAAGGGAAAGCTAGAGAAATACGAAATAGAGAAAAGTTGATGGAGGTATTCCTCCAGATTTTTTTATTAATTCCAGGAATAATCTGTGCAGGAATTTCTAACGGAATTACTTTAGGTCTATCAGGAAACATGTATCTATAAATGTCAATTTCTTTATATTGCTTTGGCTGACCAAGCCATGTGGGGAATTATTAGAATAACTAGCCACAGAAGTCCAATGTCGCGACTGTTCGTGTGACTAACATCTAGTTTGCATCGCCCTTACAGCGTCATTAGCGGTACTAGAAGTGTCAAATAAATTTTGTTTATCAAAATAAAAGATCCTCTACACGATGGACACTTGCAAACAATCAATAATGTCAATACAAGTTATAAATATAATTAAATAATAAAAGTGACTACAGCGCCATTGGAGTTCTAGTGTATTTCTATTGGGGAATTGCACTGTTGAAGATGCTTTGACATCCATGTGCACAACAGAACATGTGCTCGATGAACAAATTGAGATTTGAAATTATGAAAAGAAATCCACGTACTCCGGTGAGACTCGAACTCACGCAAATGTCAAAACAATTTACATTACATAAAACAAAGACTAAACAGGTGAAAAAATATGCAAACAATCACAATAGTGCTGGTTCGTCGTCACGAAAGTTATATAGTCAGAAAATATGGGGATTGGGGTGGTTCAGGGGGCTTCAATGGGTACATGTAGATCTCAGGAGCATTTTGGAAGGTCTTAGGGGGTACTAGAAGGTCTTTGGGCTATTTGATGGGTCTCAGGGCATCTTAGGGGTGTCAGGTAGATCACCTTTTTGGGTTGCGTTACGATGAAAGATCTACCAAATCGAACTATAGTCCTAACTACTTCCAAATAGTGGAGCAGCATGTTTTAGTAATCAAAGAAAAACACTTTGGCCTTTGTTACATTTGACACCTCTTTGAAAGCCATTTGGAATGTGAGAACTTCAGGGCGATCACTATTTTGAATGCTGCCTACAAAGTGCTATCCCAGATCATCTTCCGTCGTCTGTCACCTAAAACGAATGAGTTCGTGGGAAGTTATCAAGTCGGTTTCATCGACGGCCGGTCGACAACGGACCAGATCTTCACCGTATGGCAAATCCTCCAGAAATGCCGTGAATACCAGGTCCAAACGCATCACCTGTTCATCGACTTCAAGGCGGCATACGACAGTATCGACCGCACAAAGCTATGGTAAATCATGGACGAGAACTTTCCCGGGAAGCTTATCAGACTGACAATAGCAACAGTGGACGGTGTGCAGAACAGGGTAAGGATTTCGGGTGAACTATCCAGTTCATTCGAATCTAGACGGGAAATACGACAAGGTGATGGACTTTCCTTCCTACTATTCAACATCGCCCTGGCAGGTGTTATCCGACGAGCCGGGCTCAACATCCGAGGTACGATCTTCACGAAATCCGGCCAATTTGTCAATTTTGCGGATAATATGGATATTATAGCTAGAACATTTGGAACGGTGGCAGAACTGTACACCCACCTGAAACGTGAAGCAGTAAAGGTTGGACAGGTGGTGAATGCGGCTAAGACAACCCGGGTAGAGGCTAATGGCAAACAAAGGACAAAATAAAAACTGGTTTTGACATCATATCTCGTTTTGCCATTCTTATGTTATTATGAAAAACTTAAAATAACAAATCAATAGCAAAATATACAATCATAACAAATCTTGTCATTGATATGTTATTCATGAATAATGCTAAATAACACAACAATAACAAAAATTACTATCATGGTAAAACTTGCAATTTAGCACCTTTTATAATGAATTGTATAACATATCAAAACAATAACATAATTTACATTCCTAGCTAAATTTGCCATTATTTTGATATTGTGAGAAATTATTTATAAACATTAGGCACCATAACATATTTTACTCTTAATATACCATAAACTATTATATTGTATATTTCAATCCGGATTCTTTCGTTTTGAGTTTTCAATATCCATAAAATAAAACTGTTTTTACATTGATTGATGAACTTCAATTTTATTGGAGAAAAAAAAATAGTGCATTTTACCTTTCTTCTGCTACTTTGAAATAATAACTGAATCTACCATTATTTTAAAATTGAATTTGAACAACTAAACCTACCATTATTTTGATCGCCACATAAACAGCTAAATTTGTTCTTATTATGTTATCAATAACTCAAAAATGTCATATTTTGTTATTCACCGATAACAGTTAATTTGGGTCTTATTTTGTCATCAATATCTCAATAATAACTTATTTTGTTCTTCAGTTTAATCCGCATGCTTTACCATTACTTTGTTATTACAATGGCAAAATAAGTTATTTTTAAGTTTTTCTGCTACCAAAATTTTGTTATTATTTTTGTTATTTTAACTCTTATTTCAAACAAACAAATAGCACATTTTGCCATTCAAACATTCTGTTTTAATGGTAAAATTTGCCATTCTTTTGCCATTAAGCTCTACCCGGGAAAGTACATGCTGGTAGGTGGGACTGAGCGAAACAGGACAAGCCTTGGCAGCAATGTTACGATTGACGGGGATACTTTCGAGGTGGTAGAAGAATTCGTCTACCTCGGTTCCTTGCTAACGGCTGACAATAGCGTGAGCCGTGAAATACGATACGCATCATCAGTGGAAGTGGTGCCTACTACGGGCTCCAGAAGAAATGCAAAAAGCATGGGTATAATGGTTCCTTGCCTAATTTGATGCTGTTTGAGCAAAACTTTGGGCAACAGTGTTGTCCTTTTCTCCATTTCTTGCAACATTTCATTGCAGAAACGGAGAGTTGACCTTCTCACCATACTAAAATTCAGCTCATTACTACAAATCTAGTACTACACCGAACGTGCCCCATTGCATTGATTTGTTTTCGAATACTATTTAGTCGCATAAAATGCTACATTACAACGTGTACTATTACACCATACATCTGATAGGATATCGCAGCAAGTCACATAGCGTTAATATTTCCCAGCCAATACGCGTATAAATCCGCCTCCACGTTTGTTGGCATAACGCAATTTTGTTGCATATTATGCGATATAACTTTAGCAATCACGTGTATGTACGTATAACGCGATCATAAATATTATTATACGTGCAAATTGGATTTCTGGGTCGTGGACAGATTCCAAGAGAAATCCTAGGATAAATCCCTTGAGAACACCTGTAGAAACTTTTGGAGGTATCTCTGGAGATATTCCTTTTGCAAAACATACAGGAATGCCTGCAGAAATCACAGAAGAAATTCGTGAAGGAGCATCTGAAAAAAAAAACCATGGAAGAATCCCTGAAAGAATTCATGGAGGAATTCCTAAAACTTTTTCAGAGGGTTCGCAGGAGAAACTTATATGAAACATCTACCGTCAAACGGGGTTACTTGCAACAGCGCACAGTGTACAAATTCGAGCAAAAAAACGGACGCAATTCAGTTCCGGCCGCTAAGCAAACGACAGATACTCATTCCTAAGCAAAAAACTCCGGGGAATCGAATGGTGCTAACCCCTTTCCAGAAAAACATCGCCAAGTGTCTCATTTTGACCATTTTCCCCTAAATTTGTAATAAATATTTGAATATATCAAACTTAAATCCAAAAAAGTTGAGAGAAACCCTGAATATTTCAAAAAACTTCATGAAGCAATGTTGGAAAACTTGGTTTAGTAAATGTTTTTCACTTTTGATCACAATAAGTGTCTCATTTTGTCCAATATCCCCTATAAAATGAGAATATTTAGGAATTTCGGAAGAATTTGAACAAAAAACCATGCAAAGTCGGTAAAAAACCATGCTACTTATCGAGAAACGACAAACGGGTTGTGTCTTGTCCATCACATTCAGAGATGATGTCCCATGTTGTTCAATATCCCCTATAAATAAGGAATATTTGAGAATTTCGAATGAATTTCAACAAAAAAAAACATGCAAAAGTATTCAGTTTGGATTATCAAAAAACCATGCAAAATCGTTCAAAAGTCATGCTACTGCATGGAAAAACGCCAAACGGGTCGTGTTTTGTCAATCACATTCAGATATGGTATTCCATTTTGTCCAATATCCTCTATAAATAAAGAATATTTGAGAATTTAGGATGAATTTCAATAAAAACCATGCAAAACCATCAAAGAATCACATTCAGATATGGTATTCCATTTTGTCCAATATCCTCTATAAATAAAGAATATTTGAGAATTTAGGATGAATTTCAATAAAAACCATGCAAAGTCGTTCAAAAGCCATGCTACTTAATGGTGATACCCCAAACGAATCGTGTCTTGTCCATCACATTCAGAGATGATGTCCCATTTTGTCCAATATCCCCTATAAATAAAGAAAATTTGAGCATTTCAGATGAATTACAATAAAAAAAACATGCAAAGTCATTCAAAAGTCGTAATACTGAATGGAGAAAACTCTAAACCAGTAATCTCTTGTCCATCGTATTCAGTGATGTTGTCTTATTTTGTCCAATATACTCTATAAATTAAGAAATTTAAGAATGTCAGATTTTAAACGACTTTTTTGAACGGCTTTGCACGGTTTTTGATGAAATGCATCTGAAATTCTCAAATATTCTTGATTTATAGGGGATATTAGATAAAATGAGACAACATCATTGAATGTGATGAACAAGAGACGATCTGTTTGAGGTTTCTCCATTCAGTATCACGACTTTTGAACGACTTTGCATGGTTTTTTATTGTAATTCATCTGAAATGCTCAAATTTTCTTTATTTATAGGGGATATTAGACAAAATGGGACATCATCTCTGAATGTGATGGACAAGACACGATTCGTTTGGGGTTTTAACATTAAGTAGCATGACTTTTGAAAGACTTTGCCTGGCTTTTATTGAAATTCATCCGAAATTCTCAAATATTCCTTATTTATAGGGGATATTGGATAAAATGGAACACTATCTCTGAATGTGATTAACAAGACACGACCTGTTTTGGCGTTTATCCATGCAGTAGCATAATTTTTGAACGATTTTGTATGTTTTTTTGTCAAAAATCATCCGAGTTTCTTAAATATTCTCATTTTATAGGGGATATTGGACAAAATGAGACACTTATTGTGATCAAAAGCGAAAAACATTTGCTAAATCAAGTTGTCTGTCATTGGTACATGAAGTATTTTGAAATAATAAGGTTTTTGCCCACCTTTTTGGATTTAAGTTTGACATGTTCAAGTATTTTTGACAAATTTAGGGGAAAATGGCCAAAATGAGACACTTGGCGACGTTTTTCTGGAAAGGGGTTGGCACCATTCGATTCCCCGGAGTTTTTTGCTTAGGAATGGGTATCTGTCAATTGCTTAGCGACTGGAACTGAATTGCGTCCGTTTTTTCGCACGAATTTGTACACTGTGCAGCGGTGTAACTTGCAACACGATGACATACACTAAATGTGAAGCACTTTCTAATAATAATGAAAACTAGTATGCCCTACTATTTCGGTTAAAGAGATTATGTGTATCAAAGATCGATTTAGTATAAAAATTAGCTTTGTTTCTTTGTTTATGGTTTAGCTACACTGTTAAAACGGATTGCTCATTTTATGCCATAAAAACAAGTATGAAAATCGTGCTTGACCTCTCCCTTATGGTAAGTGCGATAAGTCTGATGACCTTGCTTGCAGTTAGGGTGCCTAATAGTAAGCTTAGCTAAACGATAAAAGTTTGATAAATTTATCGACTAAGTAATGCAAAAAATCATTATTATATTCGACAACCACTATGGGGTAACTTGCAACAGTTGAATTTGACGAAACCTTCTATTATTTATCTTCATTTCACGATATATTTGACAGAAATAGCCGAAATGGATCATTTATTGATTACGTAACGCGGTTATTTTCAAATGATAATTCATTGTTAGGAAATACCACATTTTGAAGTTTCATTCATGTTTCATCATGTTAAAAGTTCAATTTTTGTTTATGAACGCTGTAAAGCAATCACCAACATCAATTCTGAATGGATGGAGTAAATTATTTCAATTTAATACACAAATTAGCGAGTTTGACATTTACAAAGTAGAATAGGTGTGTTTCAATCATGTTAATTTAGCTGAAATTGCCAAATACCACTTCAAACTGAAAACTACTTGAAGATGACTCACTCTACCTTTTCAAGAAATGACAATAATCATTGTTGACATTTTGTAATGAGTGCTAAGTCACGAAAATCATATATATATATATTTTGTGTTTGAGGGACGTGAGACCTGTTGCTAAACGACATACTCTCGCTTGCAATAAATATCAATCCTTTCATGAAAAATTGTATGTCAATTGGTTAGTGTACATCTTTTCATGGTATGTTTCATGCATAACATCCAAAATTTACAATACTACTAAATACTAGAATGTTAGTGCTAGTAGTGTTTAATGATAGCTAACTTAGCTTCATGTCCTATGTTGCAAGTTACCCCACAGATGGGGAAACTTGCAACAAGCATGTATTTCGCACCTCCTGATTAGGTGGCAACGTATTTTGGTAAACCAAGTGCTGCATAGTATTCTACTCGGGGTAATTAGCGTACACGATGCTTCACAGGATGTTTCAAATGTTTAGATTTTCAATGATATTGCTTCAAAGTCGAAAAGTGTTGCAAGTACCTAGAAGTGAAATAGAAATTCATGTATTTGGTAAGTTGTTGAAAAAAGTATTGTTAAAAAGTGTATGGAACAAACTTTTTTGTAGAGTTTGTTTAAAATTTTCTTATGTTTTACAAATTTGTTCTTTATGGTGACATACACCTTCTTCTACCGTGGAGCGGACTTGGTATGTTGGTTAAAGTCCGTGACTATCACGTCGAGAACATGGGATCAAATCCCTCTCCCGACTTACTCACAAAATTTGAGTTCTTTCTTCGGAAGGGAAGTTAAGCTGTGGGTCCAAACCTCAGATGAACAAGCCCCGAGCTAAAAGTCTCGTAACAGACGAAAAACCTGCTTAAACTTGCTTTCTTCTTATCGGAATATGCTCTATCTGGAACAGAGCCTGTATCTCAACAAAAACATATTTCTAGGAGGGCTAGGAGATTTCTAGGAAAAAACACTCTAGGAGAAATCACTCGATGAATCACTAGAGGAATTTCGAAAGAATTCCAGGAATCGATCCTAGGATTCCTGCAAAAAACAATTATTGGAATTCAGAATTCTTCCAGTTATTCTTCAAGAAGTTTCCCAGTAATTCCTGGTGGAAATCCATTTGAGATTAAGTTAAAAATTCTCACTGGGATTTGTTCAGGATTTTTTGGAATTCTTCAAATAATTCGTGCTTCCTCCAAAACTTCTTCTTGGAATTCCTCAAAGAATTCGTGCTAAAATCCTTTAGAAATTTCCGCTGAAATTCCTGCAGAAGCTCCTTTTGTGAGTGGAATCCTGAAGGAATTCCAAGAATATATCTCAATAGATTTTAACAAAGACTACTATAGAAATACCTGCTGGAACTCATTCAAAAAAATCTCTTCGGATTCCTAAAGGATTTTCTACCAGGATTCATCCAAGGAGTTCTCGTGAAGTTTCTCCGGGAATTACTCCTATGAGATTTCTTCAAGGATTCCTTTAGGAATTCTTCTTCAAAAAAAATCAGAATTGCAATTGTTTTTTTTTTTCAGAAAAGGCTTGGTATCCTTCAGGAATTCCTACTAAAATTTCTTTAGGAATTCTTTCTGAGATTTCTCGGGAGATTTCACCTGGAATATCTGCAATCAATGCACTTGACAGTTCTCCAGGAATGCCTGGGTAAATCTGTAAATGCTAGAAGATTTTTACCATAAATGACTGAAGCAATCCCGGTAGCAATCCTGGAGCAACCCAAACTGAAATTCCTAATAATCTCAAGAGGATTTCCTGTAGAAATTCTGGGGGGAATTCCCATAGGAATCCATGGGGAAAAAAATTGTCGATGAATTTCTGAACAAATCCAAGGAGATGTCACAGTATGAATTGCTGGAGAAATTCCATCGAGAATTCTTGGAGGAATCCCAGTAAGAAATCCTTGGAAAAATCTCTAGGAAGAAAAGGGATTTTTTGAAAACCGCAGGCGAAACCACAAGAAATTTCTGGAGCAATACCAGCAGGCACTCTTGGAAAAAATTCCATGAGAAATTTCTAGAGAATTCGTTTGAAAAATTAAAAAATTAAAGAAAGATCTTCTGCAGAAATGCTATCGGGCATTTATGGTCAAGATATGTCAAAGCCACTTCGCGAATTTTCGAGAGCATAAATATTAGAAACGGCATGTCGAATTGCGCAAAAAAAATTGGTCGACCGCTGCTGGATTTCAACCGATCAACTTTTTAGTGCAAACCATTTGTGCGCTTGAAATGATCACCTTATGGAGGAATGCCAACAAGAATTCCTTAAAGATACTTGGAAACCATGGAGAAATCTGTGAAGAAAGTTATGAAGAAATTTCTATACGAATCATAAGATGAACTTGAAGTGGACTCCCTGGAGGAACTTCAGGATAAATTTGTTCTTTATGATGACATACACCTTCTTCTACCGTGGAGCGGATCCATGGAGGAATTTCATCAGCAATCCTGGCATGAATTTCTAAAAAATCTAATCGGGCTCTCCTGGCGGGATCTTCAGAAAGCATTCCTGGAGAAATCTTTAAAGCTTGACGGGATTCCTCAACAAATCTTTGTTGAGATTGGTTGGTTTTTCTTACGATTGCTATGCAAAACTCTTTCTGTGATTGCTCTAATTGTTCCTCAAGATATTTCTACAAAGTTTTCTTGAGGAGTTTCTCTTAAAATACTAGTATGTGTTAGGATTTTTTCAGGAATTCTTTCTGGAATTTCTCAAGTAGAGATCGAAGTAGACGGTGACCGCGAGTGCAGGTGTTTTTGCGTTTGACAGCAAATTTTTCGAGTGAATTTTTTTTTCGCGATTTGGCTGATGGCTCGGCTGGCCCTACGCCACCCGGATCATAGATTAAATGGAAGTTGAATGTTTCGGAGAGTGTTAGCCGTTGTAAGCCGAGTATTTCGTCTAAATGTCTTGAAGAGTATGCTGATTGCAAACGGGCTGAAGAGGTTACTTGGTCCACGATGATTACATCGCGTGTGTATACGTATCGGGTCGTGATGACTGCTTCTTGTTTTGATTACCGGATCGCGGTCAGTTTCAATTTTGCGACGGTAAAAATGAATCACCATGGTATTAAGTGAACGTACCATCAGTGAGAAATTCAGTACTGGTCGCATGGTGCTTTTTGTTTGGTTGGACCGAACGGATGTGGCTGACGACTTGCTGTGAAGCTCTCACTCGGAAGCTGTGGACTGATTTCCCACAATAATCAACTGTTTATATGCGTATTCAGTTGAATTCAATTATCCAATCGTATCGTAATCAATCTTTTGTTAAATAATTATATTTACTACTAATATTTTCTCTTTCAGCGGTAACCAGATAAATGATTAAACTAAATTTATAATAATTTGTCATGTGCTTTTTCGCCAAGGAAAGCTTCCCATAACACCCCATCCACATCCAACACCAGATATCTATGAAGTGGGCCAAGTTCTTGGACATATTCTGAGTAGATATCTAATCAACATTTCCTCCCCATCCCCGCTGATCGTAAGGACCTGGCCAGGTGTCGAGAGTTCGTTAAATGAAAGGTTTGTCAAGCCCCAGGCAACTTTTCTGGCGCATTAAACTTCTCTATCGACAGCCACCCCAGGATGTGTACGGTCGGCTATGCTATGCTATGCTATGCTATGCTAATTCTTTCTGGAATTTCTAAAGTATTTCCAGCTTTGATTTATTCGGTGGTCGATCTTGGGAGTTCATCAAGAATTCCTCGAGGATTCCCAACAGGCATGGCCTGAGGAATTCCGGCAAGACTTCCTGGAGTACCCACCAGAAATTCCTGAATAAATCCTTGCAGCCAAATTCTTGTAGAAGTCCCTAAAGAAATCACTGCAATTAATTGTTTGGAGGTATCACAGCTGAAAATGCATGAGGAATTCCCGCAATCGTTTTTTTTGCAGGAAACCTACGATCCTTCCAGGAGTTCATTTCTCTAAGGCAGCGTTTCTCAAACTATGGGTCGCGGGCTGATTTTAGGTGGGTCGCGAAGTCTTTATTAGCTTATGTCGAATGTTATTGATAATCATTTTCTAATTAACTTCCCTTTTCTCCTTAAATCTATTCAAACTTTTGTATTACAAGTCTTGCCTGGAGTATATTGAATATTGAAACTACTGTCTCCGTTTTGAAATCTATTCTAAAACTATGAGTTTTCTATCGGATGTTTTAAGATTAGGATACAATTTAAGATTTTACTTGTGTTCTGAAAAAAAAGTTGTTGCTTGCCATTACCATTTTCTGTTAGATTAACACGCCAGTTTCAACAGGTAAAAAAAAAACAAAAAAATTACCAAACTTTGACAACAAACGTTACCTTTACCAAACTTCAATAATGCTAAACTTCTGTGAAATTCAGATGAATGTCGATAATCTGTACTTCAACGGAACAAGTAAAAAGTGTTCTCAATAAAATGGAAATACAATAAGCGTGTATGAAGGATATCATTAAAAATTTCAAGAGGACTCATCTGACCATCCAGCAGTACTATAATTCTAAAACTATTTGATGTTCACCCACTCGCTGTGAATATCTATATTTCAGTTAATATTTAATTTTAAAGTAGATTTTAAAGTTCCGCAGAAATATAAAATTACCACTATATGTTAGAAACTTGGTATCTTATCTTAAATTTTACAGACTAAGAGTTAACGGATGCTGCAAACTTGGGTATTTCAACCTTTCTTAGACTTTCTCAAAAAAAAACTAAAAGAGCACTATAAAAAAAAACAAAAAAAAAAGTTTGAAAGCTACGTAACGTTAGTTCATCACAACTTATGAAAGTGATAAAATGTATTTATTTTAAAAGGCAGTGCAAATCTACAAAAAAATGACTTATTTTATGAAAAATCATGCTAGTGGGTCGCCAATATCTTTAAAAATCAAAAGTGGTTCGCAAGATGAAAAAGTTTGAGAACCCCTGCTCTAAGACCTTATCCAGAAAGTATTTTTTGGAGATTTTTAAGTTGAGATCCACGCACCGTTATTTCGTTTATCCTGGAAGAAGAAAACAATCAGAATTCAGAAGGAGTGCATTTAATCACAGAGAACACGATACCTTTCTCAAAAATCACAAGAAAAAAATATAACAAAACCACAGACAAACAGACGTAACTCTTATAGGAAATACATAAAAAACTTTTGCCCGGAGTCTTTTTCATGAGCTCACTGCCACCTGTTGGTAGAACCGCGCAAGACACTGTCGGCCATAATGAAGTGCGATTGGACCTTTGTCTAACATGCACACTACTACACAAATCGCCTGTAATTATCGTTTCTGGAGCAACATTTGAAAAGGGCCCAAGAGGTCTTGTGTCTTTTTTCTAAAACGCTCCGTAGGGCATAACAGCAGCCCGCCCACGCAAATGAACACCGTTATCCGAAAGATCGATGTTTGCTCTATCTGATAACGGTCTTAGTTTTTGTGAATAAGCTGAGGGGGGCTCAGGAGCTACGTGGGAAGTCATTGTTTACCAATGCTTGTATGCCCTTTTCAAATGTTGCTCCAGGTTTGCATTATTCAGCAACGTGTACACTGGCAAACGTCAAAGCGATCCAATACTAGCGCCTCTGGGGTAAGGATCGCGGAAATCAAAATAAATTTGAAATGATCGATAATTGCATGTACCCAGCCATGTTGAAGACGGTTACGTCTATTTGTCTGTGACAAAATATTACTGTAGGGGTCGTTTTGAAATTTTAAATTTCTCTTATGACGCCAAGTCCACCCCCTTCACTTTTTTATGCATAACTATGTGCAGATTTTGAGATCGTGCGAATTTAAGTAGAACAGTTTTTGAGCTTGACCCGGAAATCGAGATCCACCGTTTTTTTTAATATGGAATTTACTAAAATTTAAATATCTTGCGTTGCAGTAAACCAATTTTTTATCTTTTTTGCATAAATTGAAAGCAGAATATAATATGTTTACACAACCTGAACACAATTTTCGGGTCAGATGCGTGAAGATATACCGAGATATTTGTGAGTATTTGTTCCATCTTCTAAAATTTTAAATTACGACAATTTGTATTTTTTTATTAAAAAATAAACTGAAAAATTCTTTGTTGACGTACAATTGAAATATAAGGTGTCATTGAACTACAGTAAAAATTTAACTCTGTAAACTTTGCTTAAAAATAGAACAAAAATAGATTTCAAATCGTCAACCTTGCATGGAAAGTCGATTTTTTTGGCTTCACGTTTATAAAGTCAGACCATGATTCTACACTAAAAATATCATCAGCTTACCGAGTTCAAAAATGCTGTAATATAATGTAACCTATCTATATTTATGAATTACGAAAATTTGTATCTCACAAGTGGATTAATTAAATTAGTGGAACAATGGTGTAAATATTTAGTTACAATTCAAGCCATTGAAAATATTATGAATTAGGACTACATCTTCAGTATCCAAACCTGTAGATATGAATCTCAACCATCAATGGGATATTAATCTTCGGTTCTGATTAGAACCCCGTTGCGATCAGAACGATCGAGCGTCATGGTTGGTACTAAGCGGCAATCAATTCGCATCGTCCTGTCAACACCTCATAGGCCCCTATTGGATGGAGAATACCTCTACATCTTTCCACAGTCTGTCGGTAATCCGCTTGCAACACTTTCCATTCACAACAACGCCGCGCCGCCGCTTTTAAATCTCCATTGGAGTCAATTGCAATGTCAGATAATCTAATTATTATCGCGTATGTAAATGACACTAATGTCCGACTGCTTCGGACGATCATTTTTTACGCCGTCTGCAGCAGCCCACCAACTCGCATCGTTGTTGTCGGTTGTCTGTCGCGGGCTCAGTACCTACAACAACTATCATAAGCTCATTGCGCGTGTACCTACCTACCTACTGGCTACGAGAGCAGCTAATAGCCGTAGTAGAGCAGATAGGCTCCTCACAGGAGATTTGAACGCGTGGCGTGGTTCCAAACCGGACACAAGGAATAAAGAGCGAGTTGTTGCATCCCACGCGTTACACGCGGATTTGCTTGGCATTACATGGCCCTTGAGATCGGGCGCGCGCGCGCAAATCACAGGATTCTAGGTCGAGCCTGGACACTAGCCGACGAGTGTGTGTAGACCCCGTTGCTTTTGATAGATTATTCAATTTGACAAATGATTCTGCATGGACTGGACGGTCTCCAGCACTAGGAGTGAAACCTATTGCATCGTTTATCACTGCAACTGAGCTGGTTGAGTTGTGTATGCTTTGATTAGACAAATCATGTATCTTGTTTTGAATGCATTGCGTCAAAGTTGTGATGGGGGTTTTAGAACGTTGCGAGTGAGTTACCGTTTTGAAAATGGAGTCAAATGCCATTTTTCTGTCGTTGAACCTTATAGTAGTGTATTGTTGTAAACTTTACGGGTGATATCTGTAACATTTCACATTTTTTTGGGACAACCTCAAAAAATGAATTTGTGGCCAGTAGGAGAACGGCGCCTGATATGACTGAGCCCTGAGCTCGTTCAAAACTTTGCCAACTTTGGTTGATATCTGCGTCAGAGGGCTCAAAATGGATTTGTTCATTCAGGTACCTTGATTACTATACCTACTCAACTCAACTTATGTCTACCAACACGTTCCAACTATACATAAACGCCGTGCATCAGACCTCTGATTAGACTATTACGCACAGTATTGAAATAAATCATCTGCCGATCGCATCGCGAGAGCGAGACGGAGATTGAGCAAACTGACCATTTGGAAGCGATAATTCCATATAATTAATTTTGTGTATGATAACTAAATTTGAATCCACAGAGCGCCAGCGCGAGGGCACCCACCCATTAGTCCTAGGCTAGGCAGGCGATTCATGGCTGCTGCTAGAATCCAAAGAGAGAGAGCCCACCACCACCACCTCATGGTCGGGAGCTCTAATCGCGCGTCGATTTATTTAGATGATACAAGCCTCCCCCAGTCCTTCCGTAGTGGCTGAATGATGGGCCGGCACGCTGAATGCCGTCATGGTAATGATTCATTGTGCACCGCCCTCTCATCGCACCGCCGCCATGGGTGCTGTGCTGGGTTACCGTAATCCGGGGTCTGATTGATAACTCTTGTGGTTTGCATTAGTATGTAACCGTTTGGATACAGCCGAATACCAACCCCGCAGAAATAGTAGAAAAATTCCTGCAGGATTTCTTAGATGAATCCCTTTGGAAAATTCATCAATCAGGTAGGAATCCCAAGAGGAATCCAGGGAGAAATACCGTGAACAATCGTTGAAGGAATCCTGGAATCCACTAGAATAATCCTAATCTTAATGGTAGGAATCAACGCCAGTAGGGACTCCTGTAGGAATCCCAGAAGAACCCCACAACCCGCAAAACAATTTAACGCCGGTTTACAGTACCCGGATGATTAGACATTAGACTACTAAAAGTACACAGTTTGGTAAATTCTTTGGCAACGCTGCTGCCGTTGTAGTTAAGTTCGGATGTATATTTATTTACTGCCTCCTATACCCGATGGTTTCGCCGTACAATCAATCAGAATTCAAGGAATTCAAAGCCTTGTATCAATCCCGGTGTCCAAGGTTTGCGATTTAGGTTTGAATTAATCAGTGTAGAGTAAAGTGGGGCAAAAGTTCGAGTGGGGCAAGAGTTTCTTTTGAAGTTTTTGAGCTCAATTCAAATTATTTCTTTCGGGTGTCAAGGTTGTTCGAAGCCTTTTTGGAAAAGAGTGTTTCACTCCAAAAGTTATGAAAATTGATCAATTTTTCGAAAAGTTATGACAAAATGTTGATTTTTAATCAAAAAAAAATGGAATATGCGATGGTCCTTCCGATGCATGGAATGGAATTGTAATGAAATCGAATTCGATATTTTGTTTTGGGGCGTAACTAGATATATTTTGAAGATGCTTAAGCATGTATAACTTTTGGCAAAAAATGTTTGGAAATCATATTTTGCACATAGTGGGGCAAAAGTTCGAATTGTGGGGCAAGAGTTCGAGTCATGTGTCAACTTTAGGTAAAAACCAAAAATTCTGCAAAATGTACATATTATCTCTAAAAATGATGGAATTAGTGAGAAAATTCGATCAAAGTTGAAAAAAATGTTGTTTGTTGAATTTGGCGGAAAACTGCTAATTTTTGGTGTAGTAAATTTAACCCTGATTTGGGTAAAATCCAGATCGAACTTTAAAGTGTATTCACGTTCCAACATGAAATATTAATTGGTTTCAGGTATTCCTATTACCAAAGTGTCAAAATAGTGTGCAACGGTTAGCGAAATTCCACAAACACTAGATTCGAACTTTTGCCCCAGTAGTGGGGCAAGAGTTCGAATAAGACACACACATACAAAAATTGAAAAGCCATTTGGCGTAACTTTGTTCAGCAAAGTTTTAGCTCATGGATGGTAGAATCGCCAGAATGTATTCATTTATTTATATCTGCCTTGTTTTTTTTTTGAAAAATATTGAACTTTCAACTAGGGTCGAACTTTTGCCCCACCTTACTCTAATGAAATTCAACGTACACGGAGAAACTCAAGTCCCTAAATTTGAGTTTTTTTTAAATTCACTTTTGAGTTCTTTGTGTCTCCTCTCTCATCCACTCTCTTTGTTGTTGTCAGAGAGCGAAGAGCAAACCTACCCAACTTTGACAGTTCGGTGCGGGTAGCCAAAATTGAGTAAACAGCATTGAACTCAAATTTGAGTATTTTGATCTAGCAGTTGGGTGAAAAAAACTTATCCAGTAGGTACTTTGCCGCACGGATCAAATGTAAAAAACCCACTTCAACATCGCTTCCACGAACTCAAATATGGGTTCCCGCACGCAACCTCGAAGTTGGGTGAAATAAACTCATATTTGGGTACTTTGTTTTCTCCGTGTAAGGAAAGGAGAAAAGGTAGAGTGAGGTGGGGCAAAAGTTCGACCCTAGTTGAAAATTCATTTTTTTTTTTCAAAAACTCTATGCAGATAAAAAGAAATGAATACCGTGTGGTGATTCTACTATCCATGAGCTAAAATTTTGCTGAACAAAGTTACGCCAAATGTCTTTTCAATTTTGAGTTACAACACTTTTTGTATATGTGTGTCTTATTCGAACTCTTCCCCACCACTATGGCAAAAGTTCGAATCTAGTGTTTGTGGAATTTCGTCAACCGTAACACACTATTTTGACACTTTGGTAATAGGAAAACCTAAAACCAATTAATATTTGATGTTAGAACGGAATACATATTTTCTTCATTTATCTTCATTTTTCGTGGTGGAGTAAGACTTCCACACGCCCTCATTCAATCTCATACTTGAGGCTGAATAAGGGCGGGATTATGAAGATGTTATTAACCTTCACGTACCCGACCCCGACAACTCATTTTCAAAATGCTGGCATTTCGTCAATTCTCATCCGTTTTTTTTTTGAATTCGCCCTTAATCGATCATAAATTGGTGCTAGTTTATTATACTCAAGTGGCCATGCGATATCCGGAACCATTCCGGGGATATTCCGGATTGTGCTGGGGTCAGGGTGGCTCCCAAAATGGCAAAAAGTGTGTGTTATTGAGTATGAACTATCGATTTTCAGCGAAATTTTTGTTGCAAACAGTGAAACACAACTGCGATAACCAGATTTGAATAAGTTGACCCATCCGGATCACCGTGACAGGTTCCGCGGGGACTCATTTGGGGACACTTCTGGTTTTCAACCTAAACATGCCGTGTGACATATCAATCTTCATGATTTCGAATGACTGAGTCAGGAACGATAGACTGAAGTCTGTATCAACTAATATGGCCACCCCGGAACGTCTAGCACAGGTTCTACAAGGGTGTCATCGGGGACATTTCTGGTTTGCAAGTTAGACACGCCGTGCGACGTATCAATCTTCATGATTTAGAGAGAATATTGCAGCAAAAAAATGCCTGAAGTATGGTTCAACTGCTGTGGCCGCTCCGGAACACCTGGAACAAGTTCCGCAGAGGCCTCTCAAACACAATACCACACGAAATAATTACTTTTAACCATTTGGAAAAACAGTACCCTCCCATACCTCCTGACCCCAATATAATCCGGAATATCTCCGGAATGGTTCCAGATATTACATGACCACTTCCGTAAAATAAACTTGCACCAATTTATAATTGATTGAGGGCGACTTCTAAAAAAGCGGATGAAAGTTGACAAAATGCAAGCATTTTGAAAATGGGTTGTCGGGGGTCGGGTACGTGAAGGTTAATTAGTTTAAATTTTCACCTAGAGTAATGCGGGGCAAAAGTTCGCACCTAACAGACTTCACAAAATAGCTATTAAACGAAAAGAAAATAATATCGTTTTTCTTCGTTAAACGGGTCCCTATCATGTTGCCTTCAGAACGTAGTACTAGATTTTTTCGCGTTCTTTTCGTAGTTTCAGTAATAGAATTTTTAATGCAAGTACTCCAATGCGAACTTTTGCCCCATAGTGGGGGCAAAAGTTCGCATTATGCGGGGTAAAAGTTTGCACCTTGAACAGCGTAGTTTATTGATGCGATGTTCATTTATTTCATGGTAATTCATGTTCGTCCTTTCACTCTAGCCGTGAAATCTGTTTCTTTCTGTTCTTAGCATTACGGCCCAACTGGAAAACGACCTGGTGTTCAGCTTTGGTATACAATGTATTTTATGAAGACTTGCACAACTATTAACAAGAGGCTGTCCTTTCCAGCATAACTGAAGTTATCAAAATACATTGTGGGGTAATCATAGAGATACGTGTTGCACAAAATACATGAAAAAAATCAAATATGCTGCAAAACTATTGAACAGGACCGTAATCGAATCTTATCCCCGTCAGTATGGTGATAAATTATAACTGTGAATTTACAAACTAAGCAATGAAAGACCTCGGTAAAGTAGAAGAACATAACATGACCTTCAGAAACATACGAAAAGACATGACGAGGATGACGAAGAAAATGTTTTGAAATGTTTTTTTAGCCATTTTTCATTTCTTGATTTAAATGGGTGAACATAATGTTTGCCTTACAATGGATCTTCTTACAAAACAAAGTTCAAACACTCTACCGGAACGATTTCTGGGTGCATACTACATATATTATACATATATAGGAATTTCTATACGAAACCATCATTACTTCAAAGATTCTGTAATTATATTGATATACTACATTCAGAAATCTAGTGCGAACTTTTGCCCCATAGCTACTGCGAACTTTTGCCCCACCGTCAAGGTTTTAACAATGTCCCTTTCTGCAAGAAGCACTAGTAGTTTATTGTTTATTTGAGTGCACCTCTTGCACTACTATGGAATAACGATTCGCCGACATCAAGAGGTTATGAGATTCTTCTTCTTCCTGTTACTATAAATTCTTATTACAAAAAGTCCAAAAATTCTATCAAAACACCTAGAAACACATTTTTTCGCATAACTCTGCCACACCATAACGAAATCGTTCCAATTTTTGTTGACGAGTAACTGGCCCGATTATGTGTCGAAACCATACAAATTTGTTTGGGTTCTTAACTCGTGTTCAGAAAAAGACCCACTGCGAACTTTTGCCCCGTGCGAACTTTTGCCCCGCATTACTCTATATGGTTTCGCATTATGCGTTTTACACAGTGTATTCTGTGCATCCTCGTCTTTGGCACACTCACATCAGCTCACATCGATACCGATCTGGCTTTATTGTTATTGTTCTTTTTTGTGCTGTGATTGTTAAGAGTTTAATCTCACCTAGTTTGGGTAGTGGCTACGGTTAGGATAGCTCAGATCAATCTTCAGCACAAAAGAACAGCAACGAGCAATGCAAAATGATACAGCCCAAGTGGCGTTAGTCCAAGAACCTTACTTTCGTAAGGAGAATTTCTATCAAGGAAACCTTGTGAATCCGGTGTTTGCTACTTTCAGTAAAAATGAAATGGCAAACTCGCGTGTCATGCCTCGAGCATGTGTGCTTGTCAACAACACAATCGTTGCAACACTCATCTCTGAACTAACTACTACAGATGTACACTCCCGTTCAAAAGTTTGGGGTCACCCCCTCAAAAACATGTCATTTTTTTAGGCCCATATCTCCGCCAATTTGCGTCCGATTTCAAAACCCTAGGTTTCACTCAAAAGATAATAAGTCAAAGAAACTTTGAACATGATTTAAAAGAAACTTTTTCAAAAAATTTTGTATGTAAACTTAACCCAATGTTGCCAAATTTTCTAAAAAATGAATATAAACTTACGGCAGTGTCGCTGGAAGTTGGGTCGACCAAATTTTAAGATGAGAGCGGTAATATAACCCATTTTCTATTAGCTTTCAACTGCTTTTTACAGAACTTAGCTAAAAAATCTAGAAAAAAAGTTATTAAGTAAATTATTCCTTGATGTCATCGAC
The DNA here is from genome assembly GCF_035046485.1 of Aedes albopictus. Classification (NCBI taxonomy): domain Eukaryota; kingdom Metazoa; phylum Arthropoda; class Insecta; order Diptera; family Culicidae; genus Aedes; species Aedes albopictus. Next base: position 111,137,490 of record NC_085138.1, on the reverse strand, counting down.
CAAAAGTTTGGGGTCACCCCTCAAAATGATGTATCGGCCAAAAGTTTGGGGTCACTATCGTAAAACATGGAAAAGTGATTTGTTGATATCTTTGTCTTCTTTCATTCAATTTTAATTCTTCTTGGCTTATTTGAAACAAAATGAATGATACTTACTGCATAGACATTGAACCACACATATTTGTTGAAATTTACATACTAAAACTTAACGTAAAGTTGCCTCATTTTTTGAAGCGTGGTAAAATGTGCTAACTTTACATAACATTTTTATATACAAAAATCGTTAAATACGTTAAGTTAAAGACATCAAACGTAAATTTAGTTAATTATCTTTGAAATGAGCCAAAAATAATTAAAATTGAACTATAGATGACGAAGATATCATCAAATCACTTTTCCATGTTTTACGAAAGTGACCCCAAACTTTTGGCCGATACATCATATTGAGGGGTGACCCCAAACTTTTGGTCGATGACATCAAGGATTAATTTACTTAATAACTTTTTTTCTAGATTTTTTAGCTAACTTCTGTAAAAAGCAGTTGAAAGCTAATAGAAAATGGGTCATATTACCGCTCTCATCTTAAAATTTGGTCGACCCAACTTCCAGCGACACTGCCGTAAGTTTATATTCATTTTTTAGAAAATTTGGCAACATTGGGTTAAGTTTACATACAAAATTTTTTGAAAAAGTTTCTTTTAAATCATGTTCAAAGTTTCTTTGACTTATTATCTTTTGAATGAAACCTAGGGTTTTGAAACCCGACGCAAATTGGCGGAGATATGGGCCTAAAAAAATGACATCTTTTTGAAAGGGTGACCCGAAACTTTTGAACGGGGCTCCGGGTCCGGATGGTATCCCGACATTAGCCATCAAGACGGCCATCGAGGCTAAGACTGACATGTTCAGAATGGCTATGCAGATGTGCCTAGACAGAGGCGAATTTCCGGAGAGGTGGAAAAGGCAAAGATTGGTTCTACTGCCCAAACCCGGGAAGCCACCTGGCGACCCGTCGGCATACAGACCTATCTGCCTGCTGGACACCGCCGGAAAACTGTTGGAACGGATCATTCTGTCGAGGCTGATGGTCTATACCGAGAAACCCGATGACTCTGGTCTCTCGGATAACCAGTTCGGCTTCCGGAAGGGTCGATCGACGGTGGACGTTATTAGGGCTGTAACCAAAACGGCCGAAATAGCGCTCCAAAAGAAGCGAACAGGAATCCGCTATTGCGCGGTCGTCACGCTGGACGTTAAGAATGCGTTCAACAGCGTCAGCTGGACCGCCATTGAGTGCGCAATACACCACCTAGGAGTCCCGGTTAGCCTATGCCGGATATTGGAGAGCTACTTCCAGAATAGAGTGCTAATTTATGACACCGAGGAAGGCGAGAGGAGCTACAAAATCACCGCAGGGGTCCATCTTGGGCCCGGTACTATGGAACGCGGCGTATGATGGCGTATTGAGGCTCAAACTTCCACCGGGCGTAAAGCTGGTCGGCTTCGCCGATGATATTACCCTCGTGGTATACGGCATACCGCACGGTCTCAAAGGACGCGGTATGTGTGCTAGCGGGCATGATGCCCATAGCTTTAGTGGTGGCAGAGGATGAAAAATGCTTCGAGCGACGCGGCATAAGAGGTGCGAGGCGTATCGCCAGAACCTCGTCTATGCTGAAGTGGCAGAGCGAATGGGATTTCTCCAGCAAGGGTAGATGGACACACAGGCTCATACCGAGCGTGTCCAAGTGGATGAGCAGGCCCCATGGCGAGGTGAATTTTCACTTGACTCAATTTCTGTCAGGCCATGGGTGCTTTAGGTGGTATCTGCACAGATTCGGACACGCAGGCTCCCCCGCATGTTCGGAGTGTGCAGACTGCGACGAGACCGCGGAGCATGTGCTCTTTGAATGTCCACGTTTCGTGGAGCAAAGGTCGAGTATGCAGGAGGTATGCGGTAGAGATATCACGCCTGACAACATTGTTGAAAGGATGTGTATGGGGGCGGACAAGTGGGACTCCGTTACTGCCACGGTTTCTCGAATCGTACTTGAACCACAGAGTAAATGGCGAGCCGAACAACAGCTAGTTGAGTTGGCCCCCCTTCCCCATCCAGGAGATTGAGTTCAACGGGTAGTCTAAGTACTAGCCAGGACCCGAGCCTCCAGGGGAGAGTGAACAACTTAAAGCGGTAGCTGGTGGAACGCTTACTATTAGAGTGTACTCATGTACGGTCCCCCCCTTCTCGAAGTCATCCCTAACGGGCGTACCGCGAAGGTAAGGAAGAGAGAGAATGAGTTTTTAGTGGGTCGATCCCCACATCACCCGAGGAACCACCTCTTGGGTATCTGTTGCAGATTTTCTCATTCTATAAAAAAAAAAGAAAAAAAAGGGGGCAACTCAGAAATTAACTTGAGAGGCTGCAGTTTGATGGAGTACTTAAGTAGTACAGATCTTGCATTACTTAACATAACTTGATGATTTTGTGGCTATATCGGTCTCTTTCTACTCATAGTATAAGGGAGTAGAGATCAAAGTGGATAATGAAATGATAGATATGATAGAATTCGCTAGGTAGCGAACAAGTGTGAAAATTTTTATAGAAGGTGAAATTAGGCAAGTAGGCCATGTATTGAACGAATACATCGAATGCGTGAAACTTCTGCCGTGCGACCTGTGCTTTTAAACAGATCGGCTTGGTTGGTAGTTTTCATACCACCTTACCAAGACTGGCAAAAGTTTCAGGCACCCGACTGCCTAATGTATTGTTCTGTTTTCATCACAAATTCTATCGATCGGTAGCTTTTTCGGAATTCGCACTCCGTTCATAGGGGTATGCCTATATCGCGGCGTGTTCTTCCTATTAGCTTTTTTCGATCTTATAGGATAGAACACTTTTCTTTTTGAGCCAAACTTTTTCATATCATATGCTGATTTATCGACCGTATTCTATTAATAACTTGATGATTTTGTGGCTATATCGGTCTCTTTCTACTCATAGTATAAGGGAGTAGAGATCAAAGTGGATAATGAAATGATAGATATGATAGAATTCGCTAGGTAGCGAACAAGTGTGAAAATTTTTATAGAAGGTGAAATTAGGCAAGTAGGCCATGTATTGAACGAATACATCGAATGCGTGAAACTTCTGCCGTGCGACCTGTGCTTTTAAACAGATCGGCTTGGTTGGTAGTTTTCATACCACCTTACCAAGACTGGCAAAAGTTTCAGGCACCCGACTGCCTAATGTATTGTTCTGTTTTCATCACAAATTCTATCGATCGGTAGCTTTTTCGGAATTCGCACTCCGTTCATAGGGGTATGCCTATATCGCGGCGTGTTCTTCCTATTAGCTTTTTTCGATCTTATAGGATAGAACACTTTTCTTTTTGAGCCAAACTTTTTCATATCATATGCTGATTTATCGACCGTATTCTATTAATAACTTGATGATTTTGTGGCTATATCGGTCTCTTTCTACTCATAGTATAAGGGAGTAGAGATCAAAGTGGATAATGAAATGATAGATATGATAGAATTCGCTAGGTAGCGAACAAGTGTGAAAATTTTTATAGAAGGTGAAATTAGGCAAGTAGGCCATGTATTGAACGAATACATCGAATGCGTGAAACTTCTGCCGTGCGACCTGTGCTTTTAAACAGATCGGCTTGGTTGGTAGTTTTCATACCACCTTACCAAGACTGGCAAAAGTTTCAGGCACCCGACTGCCTAATGTATTGTTCTGTTTTCATCACAAATTCTATCGATCGGTAGCTTTTTCGGAATTCGCACTCCGTTCATAGGGGTATGCCTATATCGCGGCGTGTTCTTCCTATTAGCTTTTTTCGATCTTATAGGATAGAACACTTTTCTTTTTGAGCCAAACTTTTTCATATCATATGCTGATTTATCGACCGTATTCTATTAATAACTTGATGATTTTGTGGCTATATCGGTCTCTTTCTACTCATAGTATAAGGGAGTAGAGATCAAAGTGGATAATGAAATGATAGATATGATAGAATTCGCTAGGTAGCGAACAAGTGTGAAAATTTTTATAGAAGGTGAAATTAGGCAAGTAGGCCATGTATTGAACGAATACATCGAATGCGTGAAACTTCTGCCGTGCGACCTGTGCGACCGATATAGCCACAAAATCATCAAGTTATTAATAGAATACGGTCGATAAATCAGCATATGATATGAAAAAGTTTGGCTCAAAAAGAAAAGTGTTCTATCCTATAAGATCGAAAAAAGCTAATAGGAAGAACACGCCGCGATATAGGCATACCCCTATGAACGGAGTGCGAATTCCGAAAAAGCTACCGATCGATAGAATTTGTGATGAAAACAGAACAATACATTAGGCAGTCGGGTGCCTGAAACTTTTGCCAGTCTTGGTAAGGTGGTATGAAAACTACCAACCAAGCCGATCTGTTTAAAAGCACAGGTCGCACGGCAGAAGTTTCACGCATTCGATGTATTCGTTCAATACATGGCCTACTTGCCTAATTTCACCTTCTATAAAAATTTTCACACTTGTTCGCTACCTAGCGAATTCTATCATATCTATCATTTCATTATCCACTTTGATCTCTACTCCCTTATACTATGAGTAGAAAGAGACCGATATAGCCACAAAATCATCAAGTTATTAATAGAATACGGTCGATAAATCAGCATATGATATGAAAAAGTTTGGCTCAAAAAGAAAAGTGTTCTATCCTATAAGATCGAAAAAAGCTAATAGGAAGAACACGCCGCGATATAGGCATACCCCTATGAACGGAGTGCGAATTCCGAAAAAGCTACCGATCGATAGAATTTGTGATGAAAACAGAACAATACATTAGGCAGTCGGGTGCCTGAAACTTTTGCCAGTCTTGGTAAGGTGGTATGAAAACTACCAACCAAGCCGATCTGTTTAAAAGCACAGGTCGCACGGCAGAAGTTTCACGCATTCGATGTATTCGTTCAATACATGGCCTACTTGCCTAATTTCACCTTCTATAAAAATTTTCACACTTGTTCGCTACCTAGCGAATTCTATCATATCTATCATTTCATTATCCACTTTGATCTCTACTCCCTTATACTATGAGTAGAAAGAGACCGATATAGCCACAAAATCATCAAGTTATTAATAGAATACGGTCGATAAATCAGCATATTACTTAACATAGGCAACCGCCCAACCTTCATGGTATCTGCTAGAGAGGAAGTGTTAGATATAACGCTTTGCTCTAGTAGAATTAGTCGCGAGCTGACCAATTGGCATGTGTCAGATGAAGAATTTTTATCTGATCATACATCTTTTTTGAACATTTGATGTGTCAGATGAAGAATTTTTATCTGATCATACATCTTTTTTGAACATTTGAATGTTACTTCGCAAACTTTGCGTTTCAGGAATCCCCGGTCATCAAACTGGAATCATTTTACTGATTTGGTTGCGGCCAAATTTCATGGATACTCACCATCCATTGACACTCCAAGTTATTTAGATGATGCCGTTGATACTACAACGACCTTCATCATGGAAGCTTTTGAAGAAGCATGCCCTCTACGGTCTGTGAAGATCACAAGAGGAACCCCTTGGTGGAACTCTGATCTGGCGAAACTCAGGAAACAATGTAGAAAGAGTTGGAACAGACGACGATCTGCTGGATCGGAGGCTTTCAGGTCGGCTCACAAGGCCTACAGGAAAGCTCTCCGGTCTGCTGAACGATCCGGCTGGAAAAACCTTTGTACAAATGTTTCCAGTTTGAGTGAAGTCAGTCAGTTAAACAAAATCTTTGCGAAATCTAAGGATTTCCGAGTGAACGAACTTCGTTTGCCAAATGGCGATTTGGCTTCCTCTGATGAGGAAGTTCTGGAATGCTTATTCAGCACACACTTCCCTGGATGTGTGGATATTACATCTTCGGATCGGATGAACCTGATGTCTTTGCTTGTAGTTATGATTCCCTGGCCTCGGCTCGGAGTATTGTAACTATAGAATCGATTGAGTGGGCACTTAATAGCTTTGCTCCTTTCAAATCTCCTATTTTGCTTCAGAAGGGATTTGATTATTTCAAACATGTTTAAAAAATAATATTGTTTGCAGTTTTGCTACAGGGTATATTCCCAAATCCTGGCAGGATATTACTGTAAAGTTTATTCCGAAAGTGGATCGTGCGTCGTATGAAGAAACAAAGAGCTTCAGACCTATCAGTTTGACCTATTTTCTTTTGAAATGCTTAGAACGCATTGTCGATCATCACATTCGTGATGTTCATCTGGCTAATGTGCCTCATCATGTGAATCAACATGCTTACTAATCTGGACAGTCCATTGTGACTCTTTTACACAAAGTTGTTTACGATATCGAGAAGGCATTCGCTCAAAAGCAATCCTGCTTGGGTGTTTTCTTAGATATCGAAGATGCCTTTGACAACGTGCCTTGCGATGCCATATTATATTGGAAGCCGCGCGGGGTCATGGTATATCTCCAATGATTTCCAATTGGATTCGCCAAATGCTCTAAAACCGACATCTTTTCGCGACATTGCGTCAAGCGGCAATTAGGAAATTGAGTGCTTGTGAATGCCCCCAAGGGGGAGTCTTATCAACGCTTTTGTGGAATCTCGAATCAGATACGCTATTGATTCAACTCAATAATAACGGTTTTCCTACTTATGATTTTACCGATGACTACCTGTTGACCGCGCCAACTGGAGGGATCGTCTTCCGAAAAAATGAACCAACGCAAACTTTTGGCTGGTTAAAATTTCCTTTAATAATGATAAGAAGTTAATATGGGGTTTAAGGATACAATAAAGTTGATCTTACGTTTAGTGCCTCCTGCAATCTCTTCTACCTCGACTCTGCTAATTGAAGCCTCCTTCGTATTTTGGTTAAGCTGCATGTAACATTAGGTTTTAAACGTTTAAAATAAGTTTTAATCAAATGCATGTTTTAGGTTTTAGTTCTTACCCTTTGCACTCAACTGTGTCTCCACAAACTATGATACAATATTGAATAGTGTATAATACAATATTGAATTGGGCAACACGATTGCAAACCGGCAATCAAAGGGAGTAATAGCAATCTAAATATAACAAAATATTAAATTCTTTGAATTCATTAAACATCTAGTTCATAATTACATCACTCCTTGCTAATATTAAGCACTGATAGTAGATTTGTTACTATTATAATTATTAATATCAATTATAATAGTAACAAATCTACTTTTCCAGTTTCCTATTTCTCACTGCACATCAACATGAATCAGCATTTCTGTTGTTTCTCTTCTCTGTCAAAGCTAACGATCATGTCAGCTGCCTTCTCAGACAATTGAACGTCAATTGTACCGACGGTCGACGAACCAAGGTCGACGATGTAAGGTGCGTATCGCCCGAGGGGCGTCACACTACCTAACATTGTTAATCGGTATGAGCATCAGCACCCTATTCGACCTGATGCAAAACGCTCTTCAGGTAGTTGAGGGTTGGTGTTGCCAATATGGCCTTTCGGTAAATCCGAGTAAAAGATCTATTATTCTTTTCACGGAAAAGCGAAACCGTAATAATGTTCAACCTTTACGTCTCTATGATTCTGAAATGTGATCTTACAATTGATTGTAATTTTCCATATAGGACATTTTCCACGAAATTCCCTTCCCGGGAAGAGTGGATATCTGGACCTTAGGTATAGCTGACGCGATACACTGTTTCTTCTTCAACCAATGCACTGGATGCCAGTACAGACGCTGTTTGAGCCGCACCTCCTTGGTGAACAAGAGACGCTCGGGACCTACCTCCTTAATCTAGCTGAAGTCATAAGGACAACAGTGCCCAGAGTGCACTACCAGCTAAGCACAACACTCTTAACTGGTGGTCTTGGTCATCGCTTGACCCGTGGAAGCATGAGGTAAGGACTTGTGATGTTACAGCTTTGCTGGACACTCCAGCTTGTCGACGCACGGTTTTGCATACCATTTAGCGGAACTTGGCAGAAAAACATAGAAAAAATCTCATCGTACATATGTACAAGGGTAAAGTATTCATTAAATTAGGAAAAAAAAATCCACAGCTGAGGAGAGATTTGCACTCACCACCTTCATACGCTGAACAAGTGCTTTATAAACGAGGCTACCGACTTTTACAAGTGAAGCTACCGACCAATTAATGGCACATAATTTTAGTTGCTATAATATAAGGTAATTCAAATCTCATCGATCTACATCATCTTCCCCTAAAGTTCGACAAAAGGTAGTTGAAAGTCTTAAAATTTGGTCAACCAAATGTCAAGCGCCACCGCGATACGTTTTATATTCTTATTTTAAAAAGCTATGAGCTATTGCTTAAAAAAATACTGTATTTCTGAGGTGGTTACCCCAAATATGTTATCGGGACAGTATCCCGACTCTTACTGCTATACAAACCAAACTGGCGGACTTCATTCTCCACCTTAAATAAAATACCGATGATGGTGTGAAGGTCAAGCTTTTCAGGGCTAACTGTCCAATATTATAATGGAGAAGCGCAAAGAGGGACTCCACAGCAAAACGATTCAACCTGAAAGCCATTCCGACTCGTAGAGGCCGACCCGAAATCAGTCCGGTGAGCCGCGTCCAGATGGTGTATCAAATTTATGAGCTGCGCACAATATTTAAACAATCTGATTATAAACCAATAAATAAAGCGTTATTAAATATAAATATATTTCGCCTGTTGCCCTCCCCCATTTTGGACGGTGGCGGTGGTGGATGCGATGTACGGAGAAGGATCCCCGGTTCCCTTTTTAGTAATATTACATCCATTACCGGACAGAGGTACCTGTAGGATCTTGCCAATAAAATATAGTGATTACCGATATAGCTGTTAAAAACGCGAGGAGGAATTCACCGGCTCTTCGGATCTGGTGCGCGGCGCGGAGCGAGCTTGTTTACAAGAGACCTTGACGAAGTGGCCGGGAAGGAAGCCGCGAAAGGCGCGAATCGTTTACGGTGGAAATTTATAATCTTTTCCCGCTATGGTACCAACCTACACCTAAAGTGTGCATTTCATTCACGTTGTTAACACTGCGAATGCAAACTTTCCCCCCGTGTGGTAGATCCGCGCACCACGGTTGGCAGGGCCGCGGAGTCTGATACTTGAATCTCTTAAAAGTGAGATGAGTCGATGAAGCAAGCCACTCTGGCCAGTACGCTGCGGTGCAAGGTGTTGCTTTATCAAACATCTTTAATAATTTTTCATTTTGTTGGATGGTCGGCGAACAAATGAAGTTTGAGCTGCACTTTTATTGTAGCGAGGTGCATTCGAACCGTAAATCGATGAACGTCCACGGACGGTCGTCATCGAACCAGGCCGGACTTTCAAATAGGTAATGAGAACTTGTTATTAAGATCAACTGGATTGTCATACCACCACAGCGTCGCGTTGTAGCAACATTGTTTAATCAGGAGCAAGAGTATAGATGACCGTAAAATTTGTAGTTGCTACTTCGTGATTGAACAGAAGAATTGAAAATGTGCAAAGAACCAACAAATTCCATGGTTAATTTAAAAAATAGATGAAGAATATAGTTTTTATCGCGTGCACAGTATCATTTGTTAAATTACATGGAATAAACTCACCAATAAATACCTGGACATGCATCCGCCGAATATCAATGTCGAGATATTGGATTGACTCTGCTCCTGATTGGCTCCGCATGCTGCAAAAATTAAAAACAAGGATCAAAAGGAATTTATGGAACGTTAAAAGGTAGAGAGAGTGGGACACTTCTTCATCTTCTTTTTTTGCGTAACGTCATCACTGTAACAAAACTCACTTCTCAGCTTGACCATTTTTCATGTGTATATTGTGTAGCTAGAATGAAGATACTCTACACCCAAAGAAGTCCCGGAAATTTCCATTATGAAAAGTTCCTGGATCGAACAGGAATCAAACCCATCATCCTCAGCATGGTCATACTGAATACCCATGCCTTTGCAGCTATGGCTATATGGGTCCTTTGGTTCCGGGTCCTTTGATTCCGGGTCATTTGGCCAAATGCGGCTTGGCCGAATGTTGTTTGGCCGAGCGCCGTTTGACCGATTGCCGTTTGTTCGAAATCGGAATGACCAATTTAAGTGATAATGCGACTTTATCAGTATATTCAAAAGAACATAATTCGGCTAAACCGTATTCGGTCATACGGCGTTCGGCCAACAGACATCCGGCCAAATGGAGGACACCAGGTCCAGAACCAGAAGCGTTACGTCAAGCAGAAGAAAAAGGTTCAAACGAAGCTAGTGGGGTTTAAAGGGGTGTCAAGAGGTTTCGGGAGGTTCAAGGGTTTCCAAGAGGTTTCAGGAGGATTACATATGGGTTTCAGAGAGGACTTCGCGAGTTCCAGTGGGCACCACTGTCTCTGCTAAGCGGAATATCAGTACAAACATTCTTGAACTTCCATGAAAACCTTAACAAAAGACATTAAAACCCCAGTAAACATCTTAACATTCCTTTGAATTTCTTATAAAAACCACCCACATCGGATCCCCCTCAAACTTTAATAAAAAAAAATCTTGAAACACTCTTGAAAACTCCATAGAAACCCTCTGATACTCCTGAAATCCCCTTGAAGACCTCAAGCATCCCTACAGCCCCCTTAAAACCCCCTGAAATCCTCTTGAAACCTCAATATATCTCCGCAATTTCACAGCCACCACCCCGAAGTTCCCAGAGAGCCCAAAAAAGGAGTTCCAAGGGGCTTCAGGGGCGTTTTTTTTTATTCTTAATCACTTAACCTAATGTACAGCTCTATTGTCCACTGGGGCACTACGTGAGCAATTTCAACTGACAGCTGCACTTACATTTTTGTACAGCGCCTAGATTCTATTCTACTTTATCGAACTGGTTGCCTTTCTGCTGCTTTCACTTTTTCTACATTATACCTAGTAGAATGATGAGCACAAGGATGATGATGGATGGCCGATGTTCCTTTCCAGTCCGATTGGGGGTCCATTATGAGTAACAGTTCGCCGATGTCCAGGTATCCGGGTCCGTTTGAGCCATGGGGCTCAGAAGAGGGTCAGTGTCAGTTGCTCTCGGGGGAAAAGCAACTGACGAAAAATTGCAAGTGCCGGGGCTGGGAATCAAACCCATGACCATCCGTTTTAAGGGGTTGTCTCGGGGGATTTGAAGAGCCTTTTAAAGGTGTTCTGTAAAGATTTGTTGGTGTTTTCATGGGATTACGGGGAATCCTGGGGTGTTTCAATAGTATTAAGTGGGTGTCAGGGGCATTCCAAGGTACTTCAGGGGTAATTAAGGGGTTCTCAGGAGCTTGTAAAGGGCGTTGCAAGAAATTTGAGGGGCGTTTTAAGCTATTTCAAAGTCTGTCCTGAAATGCCTCAAAAAACCCCTTAAACCCCCCGGGGACCCCATGTAACGCACCTGAGACGCTTCGAAACCTCAGAAAACTCCTCCTTAACGCTTCCGTAACACCTTTGAATCCCCTGAAAATGCTCTGAAACGTCCTGAAATGCCTTCAAAATCCCCCTTAAACCCCTTCGAACCCCATGAAACGCACCTGAAAGGTTCCGAAAACTCCTCGTAATGCTTAAATAATGCCCCTGAATCCCGCCGAAAATTCTCTTCAAGGTCTTGAAATGCCTCCCCCTTAAACTCCCTCGGACCCCATGTAACGCACCTGAGGAGCTCCGAAAACCCAAACTCCTCCGTAACGCTTTCGTAGCGTCTCTTAATTCCTCAGAAAATGCTCTTAAACGTCCTGAAACGCCTTCAAAATCCCCCTTAAACCCCTTCGGACCCCTTGTAACGCATCTGTGAGGATCCGAACCTCACGAAAACTCCACGTAACGCTTAAGTAACGCCTCTGCATCCCGCCGAAAGTGCTCTGAAACGTCTTGAAATGCCTCCAAAATCCTTCTTAAACTCCCTCGGGCCCCATGTAACGCACCTAAGTAGCTCCGAATACCCCGAAAACTCCTCCGTAACGCCTCTGAATCACGCCGAAAATTGTCTGAAACATCCTGAAACGCCTAAAACCTAAACCAAAACCCCTAAAAACGCTTCTGAAATCAGCCTAAAATGCTCTGAAACTTCCTGAAACGACTCCGAAAACCCCTTAAGACCCACTCAGACCCCATGTAAAGCACATGAAACATTCGGAAACACCCAAAAATGAACCTGTAACATTCCTTTGCTCTCCTCTGTAAACACCCCTTGGCCACCGTTGCAATAGTTCCCGTCATTATTAAATATTATTATGCTCAATATTGGTTTTTATTACCTTTCCCTCTTTTTATGCAGGGCATAAAAAAGGTGCATGAATTAAAAGTGCATAAAAATAACATGCATAAAAAGAGGTTTTAGTGTACAAAAAAGGCGACAAGTTGGATTGCGGGAAGTATCCCACGATCACACTTCTGAGCGCTGCCTACAAGATACTCTCCCAAATTTTATGCCGCCGTCTATCACCGATTGCAAGAGAGTTCGTGGGGCAATATCAGGCAGGATTCATGGGTGAACGCGCTACAACGGACCAGATGTTCGCCATCCGCCAGGTGTTGCAGAAATGCCGCGAATACAACGTGCCCACACATCACTTGTTCATCGATTTTAAATCGGAGTATGATACAATCGATCAAGAACAGCTATGGCAGGTTATGTACGAATACGGATTCCCGGATAAACTGATACGATTGGTCAAGGCAACGATGGATCGACTGATATGCGTAGTTCGAGTATCAGGGACACTCTCGAGCCCCTTCGAATCTCGCAGAGGGTTACGGCAAGGTGACGGTCTTTCTTGCTGGCTGTTTAACATTGCTTTGGAGGGTGTTATAAGGAGAGCGGAGATAAGCACGAGTGGAACGATTTTCACGAAGTCCGTTCAGTTGTTTGGTTTCACTGATGATATTGATACATATTATATCTCGAAAATTAGAGACGGTGGCGGAAACGTAAATCTGACTAAAGAATGAAGCCAGGTGAATCGCATGAGTCATTAATGTGTCGAAGGCAAAGTATATGCTGGAAAACGGCTCCAGGGAGGCGGTTGAAGAATTCGTGTACTTGGGTTCACTAGTGACCGCCGACAACAACTTCAGCAGAGAAATTCAGAGACGCATTGTTGCAGGAAATCGAGCTTACTTTGGACTCCGCAGAAATCTACGATCGAATAAAGTTCACCGTCGGGCGAAGCTAACTAAGTACAAAACGCTGATCAGACCGGTAGTCCTCTATGGGCACGAAGCATGAACCCTACGTGCAGAGAACCAACGCGCCCTTGGAGTTTTCGAACGAAATGTGTTGCATACCATCTACGACGGAGTGCAGATGGAAGAAGGCGAATGAACCACGAGCTGCATCAACTGCTAAGAGAACCAACCATCGTCCACACCGCGAAAATCGGGAGGCTACGGTGGGTGGATCACGTCATCAGGATGTCGGATAACAACCCGACAAAATGGTTCTTGAGAGTCATCCGACCGATACAAGAAGACGTGAGCTAGGTGGGTCGATCAAGTGGAGGACGATCTGCGGACCCTTTGCAGAGTGCGGAACTGGTGTGACACACAGCCATGGACCGAGCAGAATGGAGACGACTCCTATGTAAAGTAGAGGTGACTCAGGCCTTAGTCTGACTGGTAAGGTAAGGTAACTGGAGGTGCTGCATCCACAGCAAGGAACAACAGAATACTGGCAAGTAGAATCACTCACCTATTAACTGACAAAACTATTATAAATGCGAAATTTAACAGCCAGACTTAATTCTAGTTAAAACTTAGATCCACAAAAGGGAAGCAGAAAATTTTCCATTAATCTCTGGTTTACTGATCCAATACAGTAATGAAAAACCTAAAGGGTACAACCCCCAGGACCAATCTAATTCGCACCAACCTCATCGACAGCGTTCATTATTAATTATTGTTTGAACATTGAACTTCCCCGGCAAACCGAATCGACACAGCCAAGCAGCTGCAGACGAGAAGCAAAGGGAAAACCTATTGACAAAATGAGGAAAAATATAGAGCGCAAGACCCCGAAGTCCCGATACCCAAACAACACTCACCTCTCGGCCGAGATTATTTAGCGTTGGTATTGTAGGCAGGAGGGAAAGAGAAGCAAAAAAAGTGAAAAACACCACCTCAGTGTAACTACTCCGGAGCAAAAAAAAATAACTTATAAACACCCAACCAGCCCCATGTATAACGTTTACTCCGTCATTTATCTACCGGCATCGTGGGAACAGAGCGAATTTGGACCGAACCGAAGCCCTAACACTACCGGCCTGCCTGCCTGCTTGCCTTCCTTCTGGCCGCGCGCTCGCGCCAACGACCACTACGGCCGGCCGGCGGGAGACACGTGATGGCGAAGGAGGCATCATTGCGCGCGCTCTCATATTGTGGGCCCCCTTATTGTAGCTTTCGGGGTCGTCGTCGTCGTCGCCATAGCCATCGCCGTCGTCGACGTAAAGTTAAGAAGTGATAGAACTAAGGCACATAACCAGCATAATGTGAGGTACTGGTGAGAGTGCTATTGTTGTTAATCCAACAGGGATGGAATGGTATTGGAATTAGGAAGTTAAGATTTTCTTCAGCTCAATGAAAATTTCTAACAATGAAGAACGCCACATATGTATCTCCGTTTGCAGCTGCATCTGTCCAACGTCGAGAACGTTACACTCGCCAGATCACTCTCGACCTGGTCAATCCTCCTTGTCAGACATGCCCCTTCTTGTATCGTGTGGATCTCTTGTGATTACAATCCTTGCAGGGTTACTATCCGGTTTCCTTGCAACCAGGTAAAAGCCTAGGAATCTCTTGCCTAAGCAAACCTTATCCACACTTACGTGTGGGCAGACCTGGGGCGGTAGTGGTGAGGTCAACCCCTTCGCAAGGAGTGGGATGATGAGGTCTCCGATTAGGAGAAGTGAGGAGATAGGAGCGGGAAGCAGCGTACGTAGCTCCAGCGTGGGTGCTCCAATCCCACCGACAAGCCAGCCGGTGGTGATCATGGACGGAGCGTGGTTGACGAGGGCCGTTAACCAAAGACATGATGGGATGTCCGCGATGGATATTGCTGTTCAGCAGCTCGGCAAAATCATCGACTTTGCGTTCACGAGGTCCAACATTAGCAAGGACCTGAAAACGGCCCTGTTGCGACTTTGTAAGTCGATTGATGATGCCAAGCAGAATCACGAAAATCTCGTGAAAGCTGTGGCAGCTGCGGAACCGGCTAATGCAAGGGATACGAAGTCTACCCAGACTGAGGCCTTCGCTTTCGCCGGCAGTCCCAAAAGTGCGGCGGATGCGACTGCTTGTCGTGACCAACAATCACAGAAGCGAGTGAGGCAGCCGTCAGGTGAGGAGCTGTCTGGCGGCGCCCGCAAGGTTAGGCGGGTAGTAACCTCGAAGGTGCCGGCAAGTCGGACCGCAGCCAGGCGTCCCGAAAAGCTGGGAAGGGTGGGCCTGAAAAGGCTGGCCCGTCCCGGTTGGAAGGGAATGGGGGGTTGCGACCGATAATAGGCCCTCAGGTACCACAGATTAGGGCGAACCAAGGGGAGGACCGCCCTTGGACGAAGGTGGAGTGGAAGCGGAAGAAGAAGAAAAATCCGCAGGCAGAGGTTGGTAGGGACGCCAAACCTCGATGGCGTAATAGAGCAGGTGCCAAACGCGACAAAGGCGACGCGCTCGCCATCAAGACCGAACAGTCTAAGTACTCGGACGTCTTGAAGGCGATGTGGAGCGACGCCAAGCTCGACGATCTCGGAGTCGACGTGCGCAGTATTAGACGTACTCGTACGGGCGAGATGATTATCAAGCTAAAGCGCAACAAGGAGCGAAAGGGCGCCGCCTACAAACTGTTGGCGGAAGAAGTCCTGGGCGAAGGTGTGAAGGTGAGGGCTCTGACGGCGGAGGCGACTCTGAAGGTGAGGAGAACCTGAACGAGTCAACAGACGCCGAGAATCTCGTCATGGCACTGCGGCAACAGTGCGAAGTAGAGGTGGCCGCTGCAGCCATTCGGCTACGGAAGGGCCCGGCAGCGACGCAGGTAGCCTTGGTTCAGCTACCTGTGGCGGACGTCAAAAAGTCCGTTAAAATAGGGAACATAAAGGTGTGCTGGTCAGTTTGCCATCTGACCCTGCATAAGCCACCGAGTGCTTGCTTCCGGTACAAGTCGTGGAACTGTAAATGCCCTGACAGGAGCAAGTTGTATAGGAGATGCGGCGGCGAAGGCCATAAGGCACAAGGCTGCACGATTCCTCCCACCTGTCTGATTTGTACTGGGAAATCCACGAATAACAGACATCCAACGGGTGGTCCAGGGTGCCCGGCCTTCAAGAAAGCCTCAGTGAACAACAAATCACAGTGCAGGTAACGCAGCTGAACCTGAACCACTGTGATGCGGCTCAGCAACTGCTTTGTCAGGCGGTTTCTGAGTGGGAGACGGATATCGCCATCATATCGGACCCATACCGAGTACCCGCCGGCAACGGCAACTGGGTCTCGGATGGGACCAGGAAAATGGCGGCGATATGGACGACGGGTAAATACCCCGTCCAGGAGTTGGTGTCTACTACCTATGAGGGCTTCGTGGTCGCCAAAGTAAACGGGGTCTTTTTCTGTAGCTGTTATGCGCCTCCGCGGTGGCCGATCGAGCGGTTCACGTAAATGCTGGACCGCTTAACGACCGTGCTAACAGAGCGAAGACCGGTGGTAATAGCGGATGACTTTAATGCCTGGGGAAGCCGTTTCACGTACCAGTGGGGTCAGATCCTGCTAGAAACACTGGCCATCTTAGATGTCGACTTGGCTAACGTTGGTACCATGAGTACCTATAGTCGAAACGGAGCGGAATCAATTATTGACGTGACCTTTTGTAGATCTGGACTAACAAGTAGTTCGAACTGGAGATTAGATGATGGCTACACTCACAGCGACCACCTGGCGGTTCGCTACAGTATCGACTACAACAACAGCAGACAGCGGATAGAAGAAGAGGCGGCTAGGCCTAGGCCAAGCCCTCGCAGGTGGAAGACATCATACTTCGACGATGAAGTATTTAGGGAGGCGCTCCGCCATGAGCGAAACTTAATCGGTTTAGACGGCGACGACCTGGTAGCGGTGCTCTCGCGTGCGTGCAATGCGACCATGCCTAGGCGAGTCCACCCTAGAAATTGGAGGCCACCGGCTTACTGGTGGACCCAAGCGATTGCGGACCTGTGCCGCGTTTTCTTACGGGCTAGGCGGCGGATGCAGCGACCACGATTTGAAGAAGAGCGGAACGAACGGTGGGTGGAGTTCGCCGCTGCAGAATCCGCGTTTAAGACCGAGATAAGAGCAAGCAAAAAGGCCTGGTTTGAGGGTCTCTGTCAGAGTGCCAATGCGAACCCGTGGGGTGACGCCTACAGGATCGTCATGGCCAAGACGAGAGGTGTGATGGCTCCTACAGAGCAATCTCCAGAGATGTTGGAGGGGATCATCGAGAGGCTTTTTCCGCGTCATGATTTTAGTTCTTGGCCTTGCAGGGATAGCAAAGTCCCTTAGCATAGGTAATGCCCCAGGTCCGGATGGAGTTCCGTATCCGTCCTTGAAAATAGCTATTGCAGAGGCTCCCGAGATGTTCAGGCCTGCTATGTAGAAATGCCTGAACGAGGGAGTTTTGCCAGAGGTTTGGAAGCGGCAGAGCCTGGTTCTATTGCTAAAGAGGGCAAAACCATCTGGAGACCCGTCGGCATATGAACCATTAATCTTGATCCACACGGCGGGGAAGGTGCTCGAAAAGATCATCCTCTAAAGAATGTTAAGGCAAACCGAGGGTGTAAATAGTCTCTCGAGTAGCCAGTACGGCTTCCGGAAGGGAGTTCGACCAGACGCTATACTGTCGGTTAGAAAACTCCCGTGATAGCGCTCCACGTAAGAGGAAGGGGATTCGCTACTGTGTAGTAGTGACTCTGGATGTAAGAAACGCGTTTAATAGCGCCAGTTGGCCTGCTATTGCCGATGCACTCCTGCGTCTGGGTATACCCGGGTACCTGTACAAGATTCTCGGAAGTTATTTGCAGAATCGAGTACTCGTTTACGACACAGAGGTGAGTCGGAAGTGCTTTCACATAGCCTCAGCAGTCCCGCAAAAATCTATCCTGGGTTCAGTGTGGAGTGTCATGTACGACGAGGTGTTGATGTTAGAGTTCCCGGTGGAAGTGGAGATCGTCGGCTTTGATGATGACATTACTGTCGAAGTCTACGGTGAGTCGATCGAAGAAGTGGAATTGAATACCACCCACTCGATCAAGGTTGTGGAGGCGTGGGTGAGGTCCACGAAACTTGAGTTGGCTCACCACATAACTGAGGTGGTAGTTGTGAACCACAAGTCAGAGCAGTAAGCAGTGTAGGCGTGGTCAGTGTAGGCGATTGCACTAACACTTCGTAACGCTCCGTCAAACACTTGGGGATGTTGATCGACGATAAGCTTACATTCGGTACCCACGTTGATTACGCCTGTAAAAAAAGGCCCCACAGCTATTGCGGCACTATCCCGGATGATGTCCAATAGCTCTGCGGTGTACGCCAGTAAGCGCAAGCTTCTGGCTAGTGTCACTACGTCCATACTAAGGTATGGTGGCCCAGCGTGGGGCACGGCGCTAAGTACCGAAAGCTACCGTGGTAAGCTGGAAAGTTCTGAAGTGCTTCGAAATTCGTGGCACAAGAGGCATACGCAGGACTACCAGGTTGGCTTCCATGGTCAAATGGCAGCGCGCGTTGGACAGTTCCATCAAAGGAAGGAGGACCCACAGGTTGATACCGAGGGTAGATAGTTGGATTAATAGGCGCCAAGGGGAAGCCACATTCTACCTGACTTAGGACCTTTCGGGCCATGGCTCCATAAGGGTAAGTCAGACAGAAATTCATTTTTGCATATATAGATATTGTTACCTATAACCAGCCCTCCTGCTAGAGGGATTAGCCCGCCCGCTCGAAGCAGCTCCAACGCTCTCCGAAGCTTAATTTCGGTTTGTGGTTTAGAGATAAACATTATTATGCGCTTATGCTCTGCATTTTCCCCTTTCTTTTCTGCTGGTGATGAGGAGCCCCTCGAACTTATTCTCGCCCCAGTGGTCCCTGCAGGTAGATGAGGTAGCCAACAACGAACGGCAGCACCAGCCAGCCAAGACACAGGAGGACAAGGGCCAATAAGCCATGTGTACCTTGGCGTCTGTTCTCTGGCTGCTGCTCTGCTGAAGCTGTCGATTGCCTTCCGCTGTCACCGCCCGCGCCGCCGCCATGTCTTTTGGTCTTGTGGTCGATGAGCTGCAGGATTGCGAAATTTGTTCGGCAAACGCAGAGAGCGTGGAGTATAGATGAAAATTATGAGATTTCGGTTAATGCAGCACAATTTTCGCCCCGGCCCAGCCAGCCAGCCGCGCGCGAAGGATCATGCTCTTATTCTCTGGATGGGTGGGGGGAGGACGAAGTGAAATGCGTTTTTTAATTAGGAAACTTTGGCTTTCAATACAAGCATTTTATTTTAATTTTTATACATGGTCGGCGTTCAGTCAGAGTGGTCTACGCGATTTTTCGGGCAGGTAAAGATAAGCTGAGAAATTTGTTAAACCTGAACTTTTCGACGTTATTTTGATGCAGATGTGTTATTAAATAAAAGAACAATAGTATTTCTGAAAATAATACCAGAAATTTGAAATTTCAAGTGCTTACAGGACATTTTCTCGAAATCATTGTAAAACAGACGGTCCGGTCTGACTTAACGCCGACCACATGTAAAAATTATATGACTAATGTAGAAAAATATATGATCAAATTTCAATCAGAGTTATTAAAAAGTTAGTTATTTAAAAAGTTCAATTCATTGATATGTTACAAACTAAGATCACGTTTTTGATTCTGTTGATTTTCCGAAAACTTCTAGGCGCACTTCATACCGATTTCCCACATCCCTTACCTAACTTTACGGGGCAGGGATTTTACTTTTACCGAGACAAGTACTGTTGTGGGCAAGGCTGGCGTCTCAATGTCCAAGCAGGTAAACTGATGTCCCTTCCCGGCCAAGACGACGACGACGAGAACGACGAAAGAGATCACAAAACGTACAAATGAGTTTGTACAAGTCGGGAGATTCTTACGGTGGTCGGTGGCCAGCCATGCTGAGTACGGTGGTGGTGGCAGTCGGTGGCGAGGCGGTCAGTCGAGCATAACGATCGCGTGCCATGTTCAGTTTTGCTTCGTTCTGAAGGTGGACATTATCAGTAAAATTTTTTGTTATTTTTTATATCCGTAGTTTATTTTGTGTTTAAAACAGTTTATCCATTTGCGTTTTAAAAATGTTTAGTGAGGTTGGAAGGTTCAAGGTGGTCAATTACAGGAATACGGAAACTGTAGCGCTTGTTTTACAGTGAAGGGTCAATGACATAACGATGTACTTTTTATGAATTTTGATTCAAAAAGATGTTTTATGCAATTCAGTATCATAATTTACATTTTATATAACTCATTTTGGTATCATAATGGCCAATTTTTCTGAACTGGCTCATTATGCAGCTGAAATGAGTTGCATAATGAAAAATAGTTGTATAATGTTCATAATGCAACTCATTTGAGTTGCATTATGAACATTATGCAACTCAAACGGGTTGCATTATGAAAAAATCATTGCATAAAATTTTGTATGGAACTCGTTGCAAAACTCGATTTTTTCAGCACTCTTCATATTAATCCAATGTACGACTCGTGCTGAAAAAATCAACTTTTTGCAACTCGTTACATAAATAACTATTTCTAGCTTAGTAACCTTTAACGTTTAACCTCAGTACCTCATCGTACATGACATTCCATAATACCGGACCTAGAATGGAACTTTGCGAGATTCCTGAGGTTATGTGAAAGCACTTCCGACCCTCCTCTGTGTCGTAAACTAGTACTCGATTCTGGAAGTAACTTCCGAGAATCTTGTACAGGTACCCGAGTATCCCCAGACGCAGGAGCGCATCAGCAATAGCCGCCCAACTGGCGCGTAATCCTTACATCCAGAGTCACTACTGCACAGTAGCGAATCCCCTTCCTCGTACGCTGGAGCGCTACCTCGGCGGTTTTTGTAACCGACAGGGTACCCGAGCAAAGTACAATAACTGGCCAGTAACAAACTGAAAACTAGTGTTCGCTCCAGAACTCATTTCACAATTTTGTGTTATCAAATTGATAATTCATGTTACCATACCAGTCAAACTGGGGGCATCATCGGCGACAACAACAACAGAAGTTAGTTATCAGTAACCATTGCAAATATCTTTCTGATAACAAAGTGAGTTTTCAATTGCATAAAATTGCTTGATTTACACAAATTGTTATCAGGGTACATTTGATGATAACATAAGGAGATATTTTAATGATATCACGGGTATACTTAGTTGTTATCATGTTTGTTATGTTGCCTGCTTATTTAGCCAAAATGAGAACAAATTTAGTTAAATATTTTTGATATCAGATAACACAGTATGTTATCCGGTTGTTATGAAACTTTGCTTGGGTAGCGTCTACGGTCGAGCTCCTCTTCCGGAAGCCGAGCTGGTTGCTCGAGAGACCATTTACACCCTCAGTGTGCCTCGACAGTCTGTCGAAGATCTTTTCGAGCACCTTCACCGCCGTGTCGATCAAGTATATTGGTCTGTATGCCGACAGGTCTCCAGGTGATTTCCCCGCCTTTGGGAATAGAACTACACAGATCGAAAAAAGAGTGTAAAATTCTGTGACATATGATGCACATGATTGGAGCGTGAGATATCACAGAAGTTTACATGACATATCATGTAAATGTCACAAACAATCATGTAAACTTCCATTGTATGTCATGTAATTCAGCATGACTCTGTGTGTTTACATTACACATAACACAACTTTACATGACATATCATGTAAACCATCATAACATTAAGTTTACATGAGTGAACTGAAGTTTACATGACGTGTAAATATCATTATTTCTATCTGTGTAGGCTCTGCCTCTTCCATACTTCTAGGAAAACTCCCCCGTCCAGGCATTTCTGCATAGCTGACCTGAACAGCACGGGAGCCTCTGCAATAGCTATTTTCAATAAAAAAAAAGGTTCGGAACTCCGTCCGGACCTGGGGCTTTACTTACGCTAAGGGACTTTGCTATCCCCACAAGTTTCGCATCGTTGACCCTCTCCTCGAAAGGAGGCCAAGGACTAGGATCATGATGCGGGAAGAGCCCCTCGATGAGCCATTACACCTCTCATCTTGGCCATCACGATCCTGTAGGCATTACCCCACGGGTTCGCAATGGCACTCTGACAGAGACTCTCAAAACAGGCCTTTTTGCTTGCCCTTATTTCGGTCTCCGACTTTGGCAACGACGAACACCACCTGCCGTTCGTTTCGCTCTTCCTCAGAACGTGCTCGCTGCACCCGTAGGCAGGCGCGGCGCAGGTCCGCAATCGCTTGAGTCCACCAGTGAGCCGATGCTTGTTGTTCGCGGATTTTCCGGAAGAAAACAAACACGTGAGTGCACTCGTGCAGCCTTGTGCCTTATGGCATTCGCCGGCCCATCGTCTGCAGCGCATAGCTTGCTTCTGCCATGGCCTTTGCAGTCACATGAATAGTGTGTTGGTATCAGACACCTGAAGCAATCCTCCGAGGCCGAAACCACGTAAACTTTATGGAGGGAGTGGGGTCTGACCAAGCCATCCATATTTTAAATTTTAAAATGTTTGTATAACCAACATTCAGTCTATGTAGTTGTTGAACAGCCTCTCCGGTGGCTCATTCAGGTCAGTTAACATACTGACAAGCCTACCTTTGGCTTCCTTACTTTAACGGACTTATTTGCGTCTGCCACAGGTAGCTAGTCACGCCGAGGACCTGGGATCGAATCCCATTCCCAAAAAATACCGCAAAATGGGAGTTCTTCCTTCGGAAGGGAAGTAAAGCGTGGGTCCTGAGATGAACTAGACCAGGGCTAAAAATCTCGTTAATACAGATAAATGTGTCCCTGCCGGGCCCTTCCGTAGCCAAACGGCTGCAGTGACCACCTGCACCTCGCATTGTTGCCGCAGTGCCCGGGCGAGCTCTTCTGCTACGGTGATTTGATCTAGATTCTAGATTTGAGGCGACTTGAGAGTCGCCTCCGCTGTTAGAGCCCTTATCTCGATACCCTCGCCAAGAACCTCTTCTGACAGACTTTGTGCTCCTTGTCGCGCTTGAACTCGAGGATCATTTCGTCCGTACGCGTACGTCCAAATTGGTCCAATACTGCGCAAGTCGGCTTCCAGAGCCATATATGTACTTGACGTCGCTTCTCATCGCCTTCAAGACTTCCGAGTACTTGAAAGCGCGTCGCACTTCTCCCTCTTGGCACCAACCTTCTTACGTCTCCAAGGTTTGCTGTCCCAAGCTCCTACACATCTTGCGGTTTCTTCTTTCCAATCCAATTCCAATCTACATCCAATCCAAATCCAATCCAAATCCAGTCCAATTCGAATCCAATTTCTATCAAAATCCAATCCAAATCCCATCCAAATCCAATCCAACTTCAATCCAAATCCAATCAAAATCCAAATCAAATCCAATTCGAATCCAATTCCAATTCAAACCCAATCCAAATTCAATCCAAATCCAATCCAAATCCATTCCAAATCCACTCCAAATCCAATCCAAATCCAAATCCAAATCCAAATCCAAATCCAAATCCAATCCAAATCAAATCCAAATCCAGTCCAATACAAACCCAATCCAAATTCAATGCAAATCCCATCCAAATCCAATCCAACTCCAATCCAAGTCCAATCAAAATCCAAATCAAATCCAATTCGAATCCGATTCCAATTCAAATCCATTCCAAATCCAATCCAAATCCAATCCAAATCCAAATCCAAATCCAATCCAAATCAAATCCAATCCAAATCTAATCCAAATCCAACCCAAATCCAATCCAAATCCAATCCAAATCCAATCCAAATCCAATCCAAATCCAATCAAAATCCAATCCAAATCCAATCCAAATCCAATCCAGATCCAATCCAATCCAAATCCAATCCAAATCCAATCTAAATCCAATCCAAATCCAATCCAAATCCAATCCAAATCCAATCCAAATCTAATCCAAATCTAATCCAAATCCAATCCAAATCCAATCCAAATCCAATCCAAATCCACACCAAATCCAACCCAAATCCAACCCAAATCCAATCCAAATCCAATCCAAATCCAATCCAAATCCAATCCAAATCCAATCCAAATCCAATCCAAATCCAATCCAAATCCAATCCAAATCCAATCCAAATCCAATCCAAATCCAATCCAAATCCAATCCAAATCCAATCCAAATCCAATCCAAATCCAATCCAAATCCAATCCAAATCCAATCCAAATCCAATCCAAATCCAATCCAAATCCAATCCAAATCCAATCCAAATCCAATCCAAATCCAATCCAAATCCAACCCAAATTCAATCCAAATTCAATCCAAATCCAATACAAATCCAATACAATTCAATTATGGTTCGAATGAATCGTGTCCCCCTGATCCGCCCTAATTTGTGGTTTCTGAGCATGGTCGCAATCTTCTGTTCCCTTTAATCTGGGACGTACCAGCCTTTCCTGGACTACCCTTTCTAACTTTCCGGGACGCCTGGCTGGCATCCGACTTATGTACCAGCATTACTGCCGGCTTTCGGTGTTAACAACCGTCGAGCCTTGCACCTGGTAGCTTCTCACCTGATGGCTGCTTCACACGCTTCTGTGTATGCTTGTCAAAAGCAATCGCATTCACGGCACTCTTCGGG
Organism: Aedes albopictus; assembly: GCF_035046485.1. Lineage (NCBI taxonomy): Eukaryota > Metazoa > Arthropoda > Insecta > Diptera > Culicidae > Aedes > Aedes albopictus. Next base: position 111,112,678 of record NC_085138.1, on the reverse strand, counting down.
CTATCTGCGAATGTGAAGGCCTCCATCTTGGTATATTTCAGAAGCTTTATCGGAAGCCGCAGTTTTCATGGGTTTCTCATAGTTTTGCTTGGCTTCCGACATTGACTTTCGGAAGGCCTGCTTGAGGTCCTTGCTGGTGTTGGACTTCGAGGACGCAAAGTCAATGGTGGAGTCAAGCTGCTGCTCAGCCACCTCCATCGCAGAAAGCCCATCTCGATTCTTGTTGATAGCCCTCATCACCCTCGCTCCGTCCAATACCTCACCCGACAAACTAGCCGGGATGGAAATTGGGTTACCAACGCTGGAACTTCATGCACAGCTGTCTATTCCTACTTCTCCTCTCCTTAACAGAGACCTAGCCAACCCGCTTTTGACGAAGGGGTTAACCTCGCCACTACCGCTGCCTCCACCAGATGTTCGATTGTTATGTTCATGAATCATGATTGAATCCCACGAGTAGCACGGGGAAAAGTTCGCCACGCCAGAGCCCTGCATTAACGCGGTAAGAGATGAAATACTGTGGGGTCCTCCGAGTACTCCACAGGCTTCGTTAACGGCTGAGCATCGTTTTCACCCCCTCGGGTGAAGGCACGGGTCGCCCGACACCTTGTATTGGGATTAGTAGTCCTATTCTCAGCCGGCAGCTATACGATGATGCTTCCTGCTGCACCAGCGTAGTAATTTCTCTCGCTACCTTGGTCCTCCATGTGGGCGCTCCCCAAACCATTATGCAGGTGCTCATCGAAGTGCTGCTTTTGCTTTCGATCATCTCGTTGCGGGATGTGTTCAGCTTCTTGCAGAACTTTTGTGTTGCTTGAGAACGACACAGCAAATCCATTTCCTCGCATTCCGCTTCTTCCAGGCGGTGTTTTTCTTTCGAAAGAGACGATCTGCTGTTTCCGCTACTGTTTGTATCATTCCACATTCTGCCGGATTCAATGCTGCAGCATTACCATCCGCACTGTATTCTTCTCCAGCAAAATCGCTCTACACTCCTCGCCGATTCAGTTCCACCTACTCGATGGTGTTCTCGGCTGTTTAACTCTACTCCAGCTGTCTTAGAAGGATCACATGGTGCTCACCCTCGTCTGGCAACTCTGCCTCGAGATTCTGCGCGTATTCTGAGACGGCATCCGGTTGTTTCAGTCTCCTTAACTTTCAGTTAACGCGGCGGTCGCCGGTACTATACATTGCTGATGACGGAATGTTTTCAGCGCGGTTATTGGTCATAATCCACGATCCTGACGTCGATAATGTCGGAGAAGTGCCGGCCATCAATCAGAACGTGGTCCATCTGCTGTGGTGATCAACAAGTCAAATGCAACGCCTGAAAACAATAATAGAAAATTGTACCATACTGCCCGGATAAAAAATCACCATTCATTACATGGTAAATATTATTAACATATGACTGGTTTTATTGTTCACAATAAAACACATAGTAGATTTATTGTTACTTTTTACAATAGAAATCAAGCCCATATAGTTCGTACAATAAGTTAACATTAGCTTTATTAGTGACTAATTGATTCGATTGTTTTTCAATAGTTCTATAATAATTTAAAGTTACTATCAGTAAAAAATAATTTAGATTGTTTTTATATTGTTGCAAAAGTGCCTGCAAAGTTCTCATGGACTTTTTATTAAAAAAGAGTTTATTTCTCAATTACACTTAAAAACAATTAGTAACAAATAAATAACAATAAACATTATTGTTGCTTGGATCATGTTTGTATAATCAAATACAAAATCACTTGACATATTTTTTATAGTTTTCGTTTTAAATTTGAGTACAGTAGATGTTTCGGTTATCGAATGTTATTCGCTAAAACTTCAACGACTGACAGATGTCAAGCCGTGTTGGCAGAGGAAGCTCTCAATGAATAACTGAGGAAGTAGTTATAGAAAACTAGCTGAAAAACAGGTTTTAGCCAAGCGAGGACGTTACGACAAGAAAAATATGAACAATGATTTTTCTAATGTTTTCCAATAAATTAAAGGAATCTAGAAAATAGTAAACTACCATTGATAACAATACAAATACAATTAGTTAAATGGGGTCAATTGAACCGATGTTAAAATAAACATGCAATAATATTTGTTGTTATGTAAACAGATTTCGCCTTTGAAAAACCAAAGAATTCATATTTCTCGGTAACATTTTTCTTCAGCATTTACAGATTCTAATGGCCACATGAATTGTGAACGATTTATGGTATGAATCATACGACCTGAGGTCTGACTTGTGATATTTGGCAGTTATTTGAAAAGATTGATGATAGATCTTATCAACAGCTGCCAAGCAACACATACCAGACAGACATCAGAGTGTTTGACTCTTATCATAAAATGTGCATATCATTCTGGCGGCTGTTAGTGCTCGTAAATGCTGGATATAAATGTTAGCGGGAAATATAAATTCTATGAATTTTCAAAAGCAAAAACTGCTTACAAATAACAACAAATATTATTGTATTTTTATTGCAACAAGGATTTATTTGACGCCATTCAATTAATTGTATTTGTATTGTAAGAACAATGAAAAAACATTAAGATATATGGTTTTCTTTTGAAAATTGCCCTAAAAATGTCTCATAAAAACACAATACATTCTATTGTTTTTCGCGAAAAAGTGTATGAAAATTTTCTCAAAATTTTATGGTTAAGATACATAACGACCACCATTTTTTATTGTAAAAGTGCCATTTACCATTCGCCGGATGGTATAGAACAATAGGGGTGATGGTGAGTGTGCTGTTTTAATTACAATACGTTTAATGGTGAATATTTTTCGAAAAAATGGTGTTGTAACAATAAAATTTATCGTATTTTTATGATATTTTTTATCAGGGTGTACATCCCCTCTAGGACTCACAGCAACAGAACTGCTAAGGTCAGTCAGTAATCAATTAGTTACGTCCATAAGTACGTATATTTGCAGAACCCGTAGGGTGTACAAACCCGCAGAGTGATGACGAGCTCTGTTCTGCCCACAAAAGTAAACCACTTCTCATACGCATTCGTTGATCCTTGCAGCACATACCTAAATGAGTGCCCATTTGTAACTCGAAACTCAAAGTGTAATTAGCAAACCATTTGCAGCGTGCTTTTCTTCTGCAATGCTAATTCATTAACCAGACGCCACACTAATTCTCACTCTCATAACAATCTTGCACGGGTCTTTGTTTTTGGGAACCGACCGTACGATGGTGTGTAGTTGATCATACTGGAAGCTACTTTTAACACCCATCGAACATGCTACAATTAAAAAAGTTCTTATACTGGAGGAAGAACCTTAATTTAAAGATTTGAGCTTTGAAGATCGAAAGCAATGATCAATATGTTGCCACATTACACATTTCCCAACAAAATATACCTTGTCTCGCCATGCACTCGACTTAGCATTTAAATTTGGACTTTTCTCCCATCCACCACGAAGGAGCTAAAATTTGGTCAACGTCATTTTCACGCTTGTCCCCGGCAGACCGGTGGCACCGCAAGCACCAACAGCACCGTGGGATGAAAAGTGATACAAATTAAGCTGGAACAGCGCTTGATATTGATACGGCTTAACGCCGTCCACAGCCAGCCAAACCATGCTCCAGTTTTCCTGGCTTATTAATAACACTGAAACTGTAGAGAACTGCTGCTATGGCTACCCTCTCTACTATCTTGATGCTACTTGAGCCGAGTTCCCACGCGACCGCAACTCGATCCCGATGAATTGCACTCGAAAGTTTCCCACATGGATTAAGCAATATTGCTCAATCATAAAATGAGTCCGGTGCTTCGCTGCTAAATCAATAGTTTTTCGTCGATTACTCTAACATTAGTGGCTTGAGCAGGCAGCACACAGTTCTTTCTAGCTAGCTACCATCTATCTGGAATTCGCGCGGTAGGCATCCAGGCACACCCAGACCCAGGAGATTCGGCGAACGGAACGGATTTGATATAGCCAATCAAACGCCCCGGAACGATGGAGGATTAACAACCCGTCATCAAGTGCGACGAATCACGATCGACGCCGCGCCACTCGGGCTGATGGGTAGGATAACAAAAAGGCAGCCTGGAACGAAGGTCTCAGCGAGGTCCACGGTGCGCAGTGGTTGGGTTGGGGCCGATCCAGGGCATATCAGTTGCGATTACAACGCCATCATTATCGGTCATTATCAGTAACGATCTAGCTTCCAGTGTTTCGCGCAATTTCGCCGTTCGTTCTCATAATATGGCGGGTGTGCGTCGGTCGACTGTATGGACCTAACCTCGACCTGAAAAAATGACTCCCGTCCCCGTGGACCATCGCTTTTTGGTTTCAGTGGATTAAGGCTGCCATGGGTTTGTTGATGGTATGTGGAAGGATAACTGAAGAACGTCGAGTAAGAAAGGATCCCATAACTTTTCGACGAAATTCCACATTTTCGCTCTTTCCTGACCAATATTATCAAAAGTTTGTATGTAGATTAATTTTAATGTGAATTAGTATTGAATTTGGGTTTAAATTTCATTGCATTTGGATAAATCCAGATTGTAATTGGATTGGATTTGGATTGGATTAAGATAAGAGTTGGGTTGGATTTAAATTGGATTTGGATTGAGTTTGGATTGGATTTGGATTGAATTTCGATTGGATTTGGATTGGATTTGGATTAGATTTGGGTTGGATTTGGATTGGATTTGGATTGAAATTTGATTTGATTTGGATTGGATTTGGATTAAAATTTGTTTGGATGTAGAATGGATTTGGCTTAGATTTGGATTGGAAATATATTGGATTGGATTTAAGTTAGATTTAGATGATATTTGGATTAAAATTGGATTTAGGTTGGATTTAGGTTTGGATTGGATTTGGATTGGATTTGGATTTAATTTGGATTGGATTTGGATTGGATTTGGATTGGATTTGGATTGGATTTGGATTGGATTTGGACTGGATTTGGATTGGATTTGGATTGGATTTGGATTGGATTTGGATTGGATTTGGATTGGATTTGGATTTGATTTGGATTGGATTTGGATTTGATTTGGATTGGATTTGGATTGGATTTGGATTGGATTTGGATTTGGATTTGGATTTGAATTTGGATTTGGATTTGAATTTGGATTTGAATTTGGATTGGATTTGGATTGGATTTGGATTGGATTTGGATTGGATTTGGATTGGATTTGGATTGGATTTGGATTGGATTTGGATTGGATTTGGATTGGATTTGGATTGGATTTGGATTGGATTTGGATTGGATTTGGATTGGATTTGGATTGGATTTGGATTGGATTTGGATTGGATTTGGATTGGATTTGGATTGGATTTGGATTGGATTTGGATTGGATTTGGATTGGATTTGGATTGGATTTGGATTGGATTTGGATTGGATTTGGATTGGATTTGGATTGGATTTGGATTAGATTTGGATTGGATTTGGATTGGATTTGGATTGGATTTGGATTGGATTTGGATTTGGATTTGGATTGGATTTGGATTGGATTTGGATTGGATTTGGATTGGATTTGGATTGGATTTGGATTGGATTTGGATTGGATTTGGATTGGATTTAGATTGGATTTGGATTGGATTTGGATTGAATTTGGATTTGGATTTGGATTAGATTTGGATTAGATTTGGATTAGATTTGGATTGGATTTGGATTGGATTTGGATTGGATTTGGATTGGATTTGGATTGGATTTGGATTGGATTTGGATTGGATTTGGATTGGATTTGGATTGGATTTGGATTGGATTTGGATTGGATTTGGATTGGATTTGGATTGGATTTGGATTGGATTTGGATTGGATTTGGATTGGATTTGGATTGGATTTGGATTGGATTTGGATTGGATTTGGATTTGGATTGGATTTGGATTGGATTTGGATTGGATTTGGATTGGATTTGGATTGGATTTGGATTGGATTTGGATTGGATTTGGATTGGATTTGGATTGGATTTGGATTGGATTTGGATTGGATTTGGATTGGATTTGGATTGGATTTGGATTGGATTTGGATTGGATTTGGATTGGATTTGGATTGGATTTGGATTGGATTTGGATTGGATTTGGATTGGATTTGGATTGGATTTGGATTGGATTTGGATTGGATTTGGATTGGATTTGGATTGGATTTGGATTGGATTTGGATTGGATTGGATTTGGATTGGATTTGGATTGGATTTGGATTGGATTTGGATTGGATTTGGATTGGATTTGGATTGGATTTGGATTGGATTTGGATTGGATTTGGATTGGATTTGGATTGGATTTGGATTTGGATTGGATTTGGATTGGATTTGGATTGGATTTGGATTGGATTTGGATTTGGATTTGGATTGGACTTGGATTGGATTTGGATTGGATTTGGATTGGATTTGGATTGGATTTGGATTGGATTTGGATTGGATTTGGATTGGATTTGGATTGGATTGGATTTGGATTGGATTTGGATTGGATTCGGATTGGATTTGGATTGGATTTGGATTGGATTTGGATTGGATTTGGATTGGATTTGGATTGGATTTGGATTTGTATTGGATTTGGATTGGATTGGGATTGGATTTGGATTGGATTTGGATTGGATTTGGATTGGATTTGGATTGGATTTGGATTGGATTTGGATTGGATTTGGATTGGATTTGGATTGGATTTGGATTGGATTTGGATTGGATTTGGATTGGATTTGGATTGGATTTGGATTGGATTTGGATTGGATTTGGATTGGATTTGGATTGGATTTGGATTGGATTTGGATTGGATTTGGATTGGATTTGGATTGGATTTGGATTGGATTTGGATTGGATTTGGATTGGATTTGGATTGGATTTGGATTGGATTTGGATTGGATTTGGATTGGATTTGGATTGGATTTGGATTGGATTTGGATTGGATTTGGATTCGATTTGGATTCGATTTGGATTGGATTTGGATTGGATTTGGATTGGATTTGGATTGGATTTGGATTGGATTTGGATTGGATTTGGATTGGATTTGGATTTGAATTGGATTGGATTGGATTTGGATTGGATTTGGATTGGATTTGGATTGGATTTGGATTGGATTTGGATAGGATTTGGATTGGATTTGGATTGGATTTGGATTTGTATTGGATTTGGATTGGATTGGGATTGGATTTGGATTGGATTTGGATTGGATTTGGATTGGATTTGGATTGGATTTGGATTGGATTTGGATTGGATTTGGATTGGATTTGGATTGGATTTGGATTGGATTTGGATTGGATTTGGATTGGATTTGGATTGGATTTGGATTGGATTTGGATTGGATTTGGATTGGATTTGGATTGGATTTGGATTGGATTTGGATTGGATTTGGATTGGATTTGGATTGGATTTGGATTGGATTTGGATTGGATTTGAATTGGATTTGGATTGGATTTGGATTGGATTTGGATTGGATTTGGATTGGATTTGGATTGGATTTGGATTGGATTTGGATTGGATTTGGATTGGATTTGGATTGGATTTGGATTGGATTTGGATTGGATTTGGATTGGATTTGGATTGGATTTGGATTGGATTTGGATTGGATTTGGATTGGATTTGGATTGGATTTGGATTGGATTTGGATTGGATTTGGATTGGATTTGGATTGGATTTGGATTCGATTTGGATTCGATTTGGATTGGATTTGGATTGGATTTGGATTGGATTTGGATTGGATTTGGATTGGATTTGGATTGGATTTGGATTGGATTTGGATTTGAATTGGATTGGATTGGATTTGGATTGGATTTGGATTGGATTTGGATTGGATTTGGATTGGATTTGGATAGGATTTGGATTGGATTTGGATTGGATTTGGATTTGTATTGGATTTGGATTGGATTGGGATTGGATTTGGATTGGATTTGGATTGGATTTGGATTGGATTTGGATTGGATTTGGATTGGATTTGGATTGGATTTGGATTGGATTTGGATTGGATTTGGATTGGATTTGGATTGGATTTGGATTGGATTTGGATTGGATTTGGATTGGATTTGGATTGGATTTGGATTGGATTTGGATTGGATTTGGATTGGATTTGGATTGGATTTGGATTGGATTTGGATTGGATTTGGATTGGATTTGGATTGGATTTGGATTGGATTTGGATTGGATTTGGATTGGATTTGGATTGGATTTGGATTGGATTTGGATTGGATTTGGATTGGATTTGGATTGGATTTGGATTGGATTTGGATTGGATTTGGATTGGATTTGGATTGGATTTGGATTGGATTTGGATTGGATTTGGATTGGATTTGGATTGGATTTGGATTGGATTTGGATTGGATTTGGATTGGATTTGGATTGGATTTGGATTGGATTTGGATTGGATTTGGATTGGATTTGGATTGGATTTGGATTGGATTTGGATTGGATTTGGATTGGATTTGGATTGGATTTGGATTGGATTGGATTTGGGTTGGATTTGGATTGGATTTGGATTGGATTTGGATTGGATTTGGATTGGATTTGGATTGGATTTGGATTGGATTTGGATTGGATTTGGATTGGATTTGGATTGGATTTGGATTTGGATTTGGATTGGATTTGGATTGGATTTGGATTGGATTTGGATTTGGATTTGGATTGGACTTGGATTGGATTTGGATTGGATTTGGATTGGATTTGGATTGGATTTGGATTGGATTTGGATTGGATTTGGATTGGATTTGGATTGGATTTGGATTGGATTTGGATTGGATTTGGATTGGATTTGGATTGGATTTGGATTGGATTTGGATTGGATTTGGATTGGATTTGGATTGGATTTGGATTGGATTTGGATTGGATTTGGATTGGATTTGGATTGGATTTGGATTGGATTTGGATTGGATTTGGATTTGGATTGGATTTGGATTGGATTTGGATTGGATTTGGATTGGATTTGGATTGGATTTGGATTGGATTTGGATTGGATTTGGATTGGATTTGGATTGGATTTGGATTGGATTTGGATTGGATTTGGATTGGATTTGGATTGGATTTGGATTGGATTTGGATTGGATTTGGATTGGATTTGGATTGGATTTGGATGGGATTTGGATTGGATTTGGATTGGATTTGGATTGGATTTGGATTCGATTTGGATTGGATTTGGATTGGATTTGGATTGAATTTGGATTGGATTGGATTTGGATTGGATTTGGATTGGATAAGGATTGGATAAGGATTGGATAAGGATTGGATTTGGATTGGATTTAGATTGGATTTGGTTTGAATTTGGATTGGATTTGAATTAGAATTGGATTGGATTTGGATTGGATTTGGATTGGATTTGGATTGGATTTGGATTGGATTTGGATTGGATTTGGATTGGATTTGGATTGGATTTGGATTGGATTTGGATTGGATTTGGATTGGATTTGGATTGGATTTGGATTGGATTTGGATTGGATTTGGATTGGATTTAGATTGGATTTGGATTGGATTTGGATTGGATTTGGATTGGATTTGAATTGGATTTCGATTTGGATTTGGATTGGATTTGGATTGGATTTGGATTGGATTTGGATTGGATTTGGATTGGATTTGGATTGGATTTGGATTGGATTTGGATTGGATTTGGATTGGATTTGGATTAGATTTGAATTGGATTTGGATTGGATTTGGATTGGATTTGGATTGGATTTGGATTGGATTTGGATTGGATTTGGATTGGATTTGGATTGGATTTGGATTTGGATTTGGATTGGATTTGGATTGGATTTGGATTGGATTTGGATTGGATTTGGATTGGATTTGGATTGGATTTGGATTGGCTTTGGATTGGATTTGGATTTTATTTGGATTGGATTTGGATTTGGATTTGGATTTGGATTTGGATTGGATTGGATTTGGATTGGATTTGGATTGGATTTGGATTGGATTTGGATTGGATTTGGATTGGATTTGGATTGGATTTGGATTGGATTTGGATTGGATTTGGATTGGATTTGGATTGGATTTGGATTGGATTTGGATTGGATTTGGATTGGATTTGGATTGGATTTGGATTGGATTTGGATTGGATTTGGATTGGATTTGGATTTGTATTGGATTTGGATTGGATTTGGATTGGATTTGGATTGGATTTGGATTGGATTTGGATTAGATTTGGATTGGATTTGTATTGGATTTGGATTGTATTTGGATTGGATTTGGATTGGTTTTGGATTGGATTTGGATTTGGATTGGATTTGGATTGGATTTGGATTGGATTTGGATTGGATTTGGATTTGAATTGGATTTGGATTGGATTTGGATTTGGATTGGATTTGTATTGGATTTGGATTGAATTTGGATTGGATTTGGATTGGATTTGGATTGGATTTGGATTGGATTTGGATTGGATTTGGATTGGATTTGGATTGGATTTGGATTGGATTTGGATTTGGATTGGATTGGATTGGATTTGGATTGGATTTGGATTGGATTTGGATTGGATTTGGATTGGATTTGGATAGGATTTGGATTGGATTTGGATTGGATTTGGATTTGTATTGGATTTGGATTGGATTGGGATTGGATTTGGATTGGATTTGGATTGGATTTGGATTGGATTTGGATTGGATTTGGATTGGATTTGGATTGGATTTGGATTGGATTTGGATTGGATTTGGATTGGATTTGGATTGGATTTTGATTGGATTTGGATTGGATTTGGATTGGATTTGGATTGGATTTGGATTGGATTTGGATTGGATTTGGATTGGATTTGGATTGGATTTGGATTGGATTTGGATTGGATTTGGATTGGATTTGGATTGGATTTGGATTGGATTTGGATTGGATTTGGATTGGATTTGGATTGGATTTGGATTGGATTTGGATTGAATTTAGATTGGATTTGGATTGGATTTGGATTGGATTTGGATTGGATTTGGATTGGATTTGGATTGGATTTGGATTGGATTTGGATTGGATTTGGATTGGATTTGGATTGGATTTGGATTGGATTTGGATTGGATTTGGATTGGATTTGGATTGGATTTGGATTGGATTTGGATTGGATTTGGATTGGATTTGGATTGGATTTGGATTGGATTTGGATTGGATTTGGATTGGATTTGGATTGGATTTGGATTGGATTTGGATTGGATTTGGAATGGATTTGGATTGGATTTGGATTGGATTTGGATTGGATTTGGATTGGATTTGGATTGGATTTGGATTCGATTTGGATTGGATTTGGATTGGATTTGGATTGGATTTGGATTGGATTTGGATTGGATTTGGATTGGATTTGGATTGGATTTGGATTGGATTTGGATTGGATTTGGATTGGATTTGGATTTGGATTGGATTGGATTGGATTTGGATTGGATTTGGATTGGATTTGGATTGGATTTGGATTGGATTTGGATTGGATTTGGATTGGATTTGGATTGGATTTGGATAGGATTTGGATTGGATTTGGATTGGATTTGGATTTGTATTGGATTTGGATTGGATTGGGATTGGATTTGGATTGGATTTGGATTGGATTTGGATTGGATTTGGATTGGATTTGGATTGGATTTGGATTGGATTTGGATTGGATTTGGATTGGATTTGGATAGGATTTGGATTGGATTTGGATTGGATTTGGATTTGTATTGGATTTGGATTGGATTGGGATTGGATTTGGATTGGATTTGGATTGTATTTGGATTGGATTTGGATTGGATTTGGATTGGATTTGGATTGGATTTGGATTGGATTTGGATTGGATTTGGATTCGATTTGGATTGGATTTGGATTGGATTTGGATTGGATTTGGATTGGATTTGGATTGGATTTGGATTGGATTTGGATTGGATTTGGATTTGGATTGGATTGGATTGGATTTGGATTGGATTTGGATTGGATTTGGATTGGATTTGGATTGGATTTGGATTGGATTTGGATAGGATTTGGATTGGATTTGGATTGGATTTGGATTGGATTTGGATTTGTATTGGATTTGGATTGGATTGGGATTGGATTTGGATTGGATTTGGATTGGATTTGGATTGGATTTGGATTGGATTTGGATTGGATTTGGATTGGATTTGGATTGGATTTGGATTGGATTTGGATTGGATTTGGATTGGATTTGGATTGGATTTGGATTGGATTTGGATTGGATTTGGATTGAATTTGGATTGGATTTGGATTGGATTTGGATTGGATTTGGATTGGATTTGGATTGGATTTGGATTGGATTTGGATTGGAGTTGGATTGGATTTGGATTGGATTTGGATTGGATTTGGATTGGATTTGGATTGGATTTGGATTGGATTTGGATTGGATTTGGATTGGATTTGGATTGGATTTGGATTGGATTTGGATTGGATTTGGATTGGATTTGGATTGGATTTGGATTGGATTTGGATTGGATTTGGATTGGATTTGGATTGGATTTGGATTGGATTTGGATTGGATTTGGATTGGATTTGGATTGGATTTGGATTGGATTTGGATTGGATTTGGATTGAATTTGGATTGGATTTGGATTGGATTTGGATTGGATTTGGATTGGATTTGGATTGGATTTGGATTGGATTTGGATTTGGATTGGATTGGATTGGATTTGGATTGGATTTGGATTGGATTTGGATTGGATTTGGATTGGATTTGGATTGGATTTGGATTGGATTTGGATAGGATTTGGATTGGATTTGGATTTGTATTGGATTTGGATTGGATTGGGATTGGATTTGGATTGGATTTGGATTGGATTTGGATTGGATTTGGATTGGATTTGGATTGGATTTGGATTGGATTTGGATTGGATTTGGATTGGATTTGGATAGGATTTGGATTGGATTTGGATTGGATTTGGATTTGTATTGGATTTGGATTGGATTGGGATTGGATTTGGATTGGATTTGGATTGTATTTGGATTGGATTTGGATTGGATTTGGATTGGATTTGGATTGGATTTGGATTGGATTTGGATTGGATTTGGATTGGATTTGGATTGGATTTGGATTGGATTTGGATTGGATTTGGATTGGATTTGGATTGGATTTGGATTGGATTTGGATTGGATTTGGATTGGATTTGGATTGAGATTGGATTGGATTGGATTTGGATTGGATTTGGATTGGATTTGGATTGGATTTGGATTGGATTTGGATTGGATTTGGATTGGATTTGGATAGGATTTGGATTGGATTTGGATTGGATTTGGATTTGTATTGGATTTGGATTGGATTGGGATTGGATTTGGATTGGATTTGGATTGGATTTGGATTGGATTTGGATTGGATTTGGATTGGATTTGGATTGGATTTGGATTGGATTTGGATTGGATTTGGATTGGATTTGGATTGGATTTGGATTGGATTTGGATTGGATTTGGATTGGATTTGGATTGGATTTGGATTGGATTTGGATTGGATTTGGATTGGATTTGGATTGGATTTGGATTGGATTTGGATTGGATTTGGATTGGATTTGGATTGGATTTGGATTGGATTTGGATTGGATTTGGATTGGATTTGGATTGGATTTGGATTGGATTTGGATTGGATTTGGATTCGATTTGGATTGGATTTGGATTGGATTTGGATTGGATTTGGATTGGATTTGGATTGGATTTGGATTGGATTTGGATTGGATTTGGATTTGGATTGGATTGGATTGGATTTGGATTGGATTTGGATTGGATTTGGATTGGATTTGGATTGGATTTGGATTGGATTTGGATAGGATTTGGATTGGATTTGGATTGGATTTGGATTTGTATTGGATTTGGATTGGATTGGGATTGGATTTGGATTGGATTTGGATTTGGATTGGATTTGGATTGGATTTGGATTGGATTTGGATTGGATTTGGATTGGATTTGGATTGGATTTGGATTGGATTTGGATTGGATTTGGATTGGATTTGGATTGGATTTGGATTGGATTTGGATTGGATTTGGATTGGATTTGGATTGGATTTGGATTGGATTTGGATTGGATTTGGATTGGATTTGGATTGGATTTGGATTGGATTTGGATTGGATTTGGATTGGATTTGGATTGGATTTGGATTGGATTTGGATTGGATTTGGATTGGATTTGGATTGGATTTGGATTGGATTTGGATTGGATTTGGATTGGATTTGGATTGGATTTGGATTGGATTTGGATTGGATTTGGATTGGATTTGGATTGGATTTGGATTGGATTTGGATTGGATTTGGATTGGATTTGGATTGGATTTGGATTGGATTTGGATTGGATTTGGATTGGATTTGGATTGGATTTGGATTGGATTTGGATTGGATTTGGATTGGATTTGGATTGGATTTGGATTGGATTTGGATTGGATTTGGATTGGATTTGGATTGGATTTGGATTGGATTTGGATTGGATTTGGATTGGATTTGGATTGGATTTGGATTGGATTTGGATTGGATTTGGATTGGATTTGGATTGGATTTGGATTGGATTTGGATTGGATTTGGATTTGGATTGGATTTGGATTGGATTTGGATTGGATTTGGATTTGGATTTGGATTGGACTTGGATTGGATTTGGATTGGATTTGGATTGGATTTGGATTGGATTTGGATTGGATTTGGATTGGATTTGGATTGGATTTGGATTGGATTTGGATTGGATTTGGATTGGATTTGGATTGGATTTGGATTGGATTTGGATTGGATTTGGATTGGATTTGGATTGGATTTGGATTGGATTTGGATTGGATTTGGATTGGATTTGGATTGGATTTGGATTGGATTTGGATTGGATTTGGATTGGATTTGGATTGGATTTGGATTGGATTTGGATTGGATTTGGATTGATTTGGATTGGATTTGGATTGGATTTGGATTGGATTTGGATTGGATTTGGA